>NC_056522.1:41939867-42136537 GCF_019175285.1 Sceloporus undulatus | reverse complement strand
CTCCTTTCCTGTTTGGCCTATTTCTTTTAAAAAGGTTATACCCCTCTGTTTCTACATTCCAAGCATGAGACTCATCCCACCAGGTTTCAGTGAGGCCTATTATATCATATTTGCTTTGTTGTGCTAGGAGTTGAAGTTCATCTTGCTTATTTCCCATGCTCTGTGCATTAGTGTAGAGACATCTAAGCCCATGTGTTCCCTTTACTTGCTGCCTGTGCAAGTTCTTTTGTCTCCCACTTTTGGGTCCTTGCACTGTTTGCCTTGTTTCCTATGTGTCAGTTTGACTATTTTCTCCAGCCCTTTTGCCTACCAGAATACTGTCTCCCTCCCCCACATAACTCAGTTTAAATCTCTCCTGATCAAATTCTTGATCAAAATCATTGAGGGAAATGCAGTTCAACATTTGGAGGACTACACTTTGTCTAACTTTAGGTTAAGAGATAGTTCCTTTGCACCTACCACTGGAAGAGCTCTGTGGGTGAATTTGGGTTCAACACAAATTTAAATTGTTTTGGACGTCCCCCCCCCCCTTTATTTTAAAAAGATAATCTTCCAGTTTTGCACATTACTCATATAATTTAAGTTGTCTGCCTGCTCTGCTTTCCAAATCTACATGCTTGATCACAGAATTATCTAACTTGATGTGTTACCTTATAACACCAAAACAAATTCAGTGGTAATGAATACCTATTAGCTAGTCTGAATACTTCAACAAATGCTTCATATTTCTGTATCTTTTTGGCTTTAATTGGCATATTTATGAACTGATTTTGACCCAGTGTGATCTTTAGATTTAGGTTGACATCCTGAATATTTTTGGTGTAAGCTGGGGACCAACTGGCAAATGTTGGCATTTTGGCAGAAAATTGATCTTTTGGGCCCATTTTGCATGGAATGCTCTATGAAACAAATTTGAAGGATTGCAGGTGGTAGCAATTCAGAATTTTGCTTCATTCTGCTCATAAGTAAAATTGTCAACTTCAGCAAAGGCAGCACCTGGTAAATTTCCTAGTATTTGCATGAATTAGAAGGAAAGATCTTAAGGGCGGGATACAGACCGCCGCTTTGAGGCGGTCTCCCGCCGGCACCATTTGCTCCGCGCGGGAGCCGCAGCAGCCAAACCACGCGGCTCCCATAGGGAGCAAAAAAGAAGCTCCATTTTGCAGCTTCTTTTTGCGGCGCCTTTATGATGTCGCGAGGCGCCGCTGGTGCATTCGCGACGTCATAGGCGTCGCGACACGTCTGGATGCTATGCGTCCAGTACGTAAACATGGCAGCCCCCATGTGGAAGGGGTGCCGCTATGTTGTACGTATTCTATACATACTAGGGTTAGGGGGTGCGGAAGCACCGCCCCTTCCTAACCCTAGTACGTATAGAATACGTACTATATGGCGGTCTATATCCCGCCTTAGATTGTTTTTTTTTAATGCTGAGGAAAGCAAATTTTCCCATTTACAGTCTGAATTAGAATTTGAACCCAGATCTTGTGTGTCCTAAATCTGACACTTACCTGTCATCTGACACTGACTTTCCT
The DNA here is from genome assembly GCF_019175285.1 of Sceloporus undulatus. Lineage (NCBI taxonomy): Eukaryota > Metazoa > Chordata > Lepidosauria > Squamata > Phrynosomatidae > Sceloporus > Sceloporus undulatus. Next base: position 42,135,002 of record NC_056522.1, on the reverse strand, counting down.
GCAGCTCTTCCAGAGGTCTAATTTTGGAGGGGGCCAAACAAGGATGTTGCTCTACCAAAAATTAGCATGCCTCTTCCCAAATTAATTTTTTCTTCAGCCCCCAAATTTGTAGCACTGCAGCGGGTGAAATACTGCTGATCATACATACCCAGAGGTCTTATAAATGTGAGATGTGTTGGGGGCTGGAGAAGGGATTAATTATGAGTTTTATTTGAATTGTAAAGTGTTTTTTTCTTTTGATTTTGGTTGATTTGTACTGAATTATATTGTACTTTTTATTGCTGTAACCCACCCAGATTCTACATGATTGGGCGGGATATAAATAAATTATTATTATTATTATCATTATTATATTTGCAGTCCTGGCATTCGCTTGACAACTTTGTGTGTCCCTTTTGTTTGAATGCCTAAATTGAATTTCCAAATGCCCAACTGAAATTTTAAATTTCAGTGCAATGCTAGGAATTTGAGGACTGAAGGAAAATGCAATAGGGGGCTTAATTCTTACTTTGAGAGGAATGCTCTTGTTTTCCCTCTCCCTGATAAATCTCTGGACTTGTCTAAGAATGAATTAAGCAAAGTACAGTACTATATTTGTGGGGGGAATTCAACAGCTTCATTCAAAATCATGCAACTAATGTTTAATGCAAATAATATAAATGCATTTAGATCTTGACTGTATCATCCACAGACATACAGATCTGTCCCACTTCTAAGCATCTGGAATTGTTGGTTCTGGCTGGTTAGTATATGTGAATGGTATAAAATCGCTATGCAGTAATTCTATTTATAGAACAACATGAGTATGGAGGAGGCAGACCTAAGTTATAAAAATAATCTAGATAAAGTAAAAAGTTGTTTTTCACAGTTGTATGTTATAACTTGTGTAACAATTATGGAGGGAACTGGTACCAGCATGTGATTAAATTCAGGCTACCCTATCCCTCTAAAAATAAGGATATACATTTTAAAAATTAGGGAAGACTTTAAAGATACTGTGGACAAAACAGTGAAATTTTTGTTACCATTAAATAAAAATTGATGATATTTAGCATATGACCCCCATACACAAATTGTAGGTACATTCTCTAATAGCCATCCAAAAGAGAGCAAAACCAAATAGGAAAATGTCCATAAAAGTTGAGATTAGGCAAGAATATTGATAGAATGTTTCTGGGTGTTATAACCCCTTCATGGGGCTTGTCAGATCAGGAAATGTGGCCTATGGCAGAAGCAACAGGAGGATTTATAAGAAAAAAGAAAAACACAACACTCTTCATCCCTTTGTACCAATACACTGAGATCAAAAGTAATGCCAGTAGAAAATCTGAGAGGCCCTGAGAAAGAGGCAGATAAATGCAAGCCTCTTTCACAGGGGAAGGGTGCAGCTTGTGGCAATTGAATCATTTTGACACATTACTAATTTCAGCACAGCACTATCGCAAGAAACAGAACTTCACCCTCTGAAACTGTTAATCAAGCGGTAATCTCATAGCCTCCAACTGTTCAGATTTGGCAAGGACAGTCCTGATTGACGCTCTGTTGTCCCACTTTTTCAGTTATTTTAAAAATGCCCCAATTTTTCTCTCCTCCTCCATCTTTCCTCCATTGTCCTTAGCTTATTTCAGTTGCTGAAAACTGAGTTCAAAGTGCAGAAGTAGTTTGCACACAGATAACTCAGCCTAGGGCAGAGGAGAGAAAGGGAGGGAATCTTACCCATCCCTTTATGTCTGAGCTAAAGCAAACTACTGCAGCCTATCCTAGCTTGTATGTTTTTCTTCATTATAACTTTTGCCATCTTGATCACACTCTGATGTTGCTTAGTCAGAAACGTCCTGGTTTTCATCTGTGAAATGTTGGAAGGTATGCAATCCAGACTTTTGCACCCACAGTGCAACATGTTCATACTTCTTGAATAAACTGTACCAACCCAGTCATACCAGCTGGTGGGTTCCTTTCCCATTCGCTGCCTCCTCCTCAGTCTCAAAACATTTATGTGTAATTGTAGGTTTGTCAGATTACAGAAAGATATAGCACTCTTGAGAATTATTTTTTATCCTTTGCTTTAAGAAGTTTAAGCAGAAAATGCTAGAAGTACAAATACTAAAAGGGCCCTGGCAATGAAGTTGAGCTTTAATGATGTGTTAAAAAAATTTTTTTTTCACACACCATTACCCTACAGGTATCTAAAAGGCTCCCAAAGGCTCTGCTTGCATTCACTTTAGTTGTTTAAAATTCCTCTTTATACTTTGAAGTAGCACTGAAGTTGAACTCAGGGTCTGTTGTCTTTTGTGGAAGCTATATCAAAACCCATCAGGGATGGCTTTCCCCTTATTGAGTTTGTTGAACTGGTTGAAGTCTGTTATCGTGCAACTCTTGAATTTCTATTCTGAAAAAAGTGACTATCCTTTCTGTCTATTAAGGAACAGCCTTATGTGGTCAAATAAATTTGCAGATGCAAATAAGTATTGGGAGTTATGGGAAAAGAGGAAGTCAAAGGTTTTTTCCCTGCTTAAAGCCAGAGTTCCAGACTAATCTTACAAGACTTTCATCATCTTGGGTAAAAATAGTTAATTCTGTCTAAACTAGATGGGAAAGTGGGGTATAATCCAAAGCAAAATAAACTTGTCTTTGCCAAGTTTTCTGACAAACTTTTCAACTTTTGAATGACTGTATAACAGATTGCACATTGGATTTAAAAACAAATAAAAATATGATACTGAAGCTTTTAATTTCCTATTTCCTTGTCAGCTGTATGCTAATATCTTGATCCTTCTTTAAAACTACAAGCCAGTCTCTTGTTTGTTTGTTTTTTGAATGGCCTATCATATTCCTATTAAAACAAAGAAGTGGAGAGCTTTTCTTTTGGAGAATTTGAAAATGTCCAAAATGTTGTTATTGTTCTGGTGCCCGGAGCCTTATAGGCAAAAAAATAAAATAAAATAAAATAAATCAGAACAGGAAGAATTCTCTCTCAGCATAACTCTCAGTGGATTGCAATTTCAAAAACTTCATCCAAGTCTTTAGAGAGAAAAAACTGCTTTCTCTCCAGATTATGTTCCTTTGTACAATGAGTCTTGTCCTTGCAAATTTTGGCATCTTTGTCTGGTTTGCACGAAATGATATTTCTCTTGAATTAATGCATTCTTTTCCATGGCTGTTAGTGAAAGCTTAACCTATAATCTCCCATGCATACAGAAAGGGCAGGACTTTGTTTTTCCTCCTCCCTGTGAAGCAAAAGCTGGCCCAACCACCTGTTAGCATTACATCACTAGCTCCCAAGAACACAGTTGTACCAAAAACCCTCAAACAAAGTCACTCTTCTTGCATTGTTTGCACTCAAAGAGTTGATGTCATGCCGAGCTGATGTCATTGTATGTCTTTGTGTAAATGCCATGGAAACTGGGCAGGTGGAGAGACTGCTGATGTCATCTCCGATGGAGGTGTAAAAAGTTTTTAAGCTTCGGCATTTCTCTTTAGATTTTGTTCAACAATTCGTTAGAAAACAGTCTGGAAAATCATGCAACATGATAGGTGTTGGGGTAAAAGTGCCACACTTTTCTACACATGCTTTCACTGACACCCTTTCCTTAAATGCCTTCACTTTCAGTCATTGCTTCCTTATGAAGCAGATTTTTTTATTTTTTAAAACTGGAACTTTCCTTCCTTTCATCAGGAAATTTACATTTAATGGAACTTTCTTATCTCTTGTAAGGAAATTTAAAATCTTACCGTGAAATCTACATTGTTCACATTTTGATTTTTTTAAAAGGAGAGCAGTTACTAGTGCCATGTACTTTCTACCCATTGAGCCACCTGAAAAAATGTAGCACTTGGGAAATGAGGGAATTTTAAAATGCAGGCAAAATATGCCATGGAAAACAGAATGAAACGTACTTAAAAATACACTGAAATCAATCGTACTTATCAACAACTGTAGGGATTTATTGCCTCTTGATGTTTACCTTATAGGCCTTATGCTACTGGTGAGAATTTGGTTAATAAGTTTCACATTAAATCATAATGCCTGCCAGCACTGACCCTTACATTAGGCAGAGTGAGGTGATTGTCTCAGAAAAATGATTCTGCATGTGATGAAAGGAGAACCTAGAGGTCAAATATTTATTTATTTTCCATGTTCTTTTTACTACCAGAAATGGAAAGAGATTATTGCAGAGATTTTCTACTTTTTGTGTCAAAATGACTTTGCTTGGCTTTGGATGCTGTATACCTTGACTTGCATAGGTTGCGGGGACTGTTTTTTCTCAGACCACAAAATCTTGAGCTACTCCAGGTCCTCACAGTAATGGTGTTTGTCCATCTGTCTCAGGATTGTGGATGTGAAGCTATGGCTGCTATCTGTCCATTGTGTACTGCCACTATTGGCACTAAGATAGCAAGTGCAGATTAAAATATGTTTTCAAACAGTATGGCTACAGAGGGCAGTTCATTTTTGAGCAGCCTTGGTTGTGGCCACATTGCTTAGCAGAAACAGAGCCAAAGCCTTGATAGCAGTGCAGGTGTTTGTTTGATGCATTGTGAATATCTATTCTGGTTTTCTACAAGCACTGTGCTACTGGTGTTTCTGAAGACCCTTAAAAAAAACAAATCAATTTTGTTCTTTGCAGGTGGACTCAGCAGCTTCAAACAGAACCACGAAAACCTCTGTGATAATTCTCTCCAGCTCCAAGAGTGCCCAGAAGGTGGTGGAGGCAGCGGGAGTGGTGCCACCTCAGTGACCTGTACGCTACCTCAATCTGTCCCTACCACGCCAGACATTGAGAATGCCGAGCTCACCCCTATCTTGCCCTTCTTGTTCCTTGGCAATGAGCACGATGCTCAGGACTTGGAGAAGATGCAGCGGCTGAACATCGGCTACATCATCAACGTCACCACTCACCTCCCCCTTTATCATTACGAGAAAGGGTTATTCAACTACAAGCGACTCCCCGCTACAGACAGCAACAAGCAAAATCTCAGGCAGTATTTTGAAGAGGCTTTTGAATTCATTGGTAACTATCCTTGGCTTGCTGTCTTCTTCCCAAGTAAATTGCTGTAATTGCTGCTTTCATGGTTTGAATGTGTTTAGTTCTGGGATGATAAGCGTAGAACTGATTAGCTTTGCCCAAGGGCCAGAGCCACAGTAACCACCTTTTCTGTCTGAATATCTATGGGACTTTATTTGCCTGTGGCTGAGGGATGGGTGAGAAATTTTATTTCAGCTGCTTTTTGAAAGAAATTTACCAAATAAATGACTTCATATTTGAGATGGAAATAATTTGTTGGTTTTGTTTTGTTTTAAAAATCTGACTTGGGGAAAAATGTAATTGAGAAGGTTGTTTGTTCAGGCCCAAAATTTCAGATTTACCTCTTATAAGTCTAGCTTTGAATCCCTGAGAATTCAACCATGGCGGTGTTAAATTAGGGTCATTATCTCTTTTTTCCTGAGAGACTTCTCATTTAGCCAAGTAAAACATGGTTTGCCCCACACTGAAAACAGGTGTGCCCGTTAAATATGACCAATGCAAATGGGGGAGTCCAAATGTTTTTGCTCATTTTTGAAGAATTTACCACAGTTTGCAAGTTTATTCATATTTCGGACACACAGAACTTGAGATGTTAAAAAATACGTATGTGGTACAGGGAAATGCAACTAATAGATCGTCTTATCCCTAATTCTTGCATATATAATTTTTAAAGTGTCTTTTTGCACATTATGCAAGACAAACCACAATTTGCTAAAGAATTTATGCTTTTTAAAATTATTATTATTATTATTACATTCAATACACACTGGGAAGGGCCTTTTCTAAATGAAATATGTAATTGCTCATGCAATATAGAGTAACAAGTGTACAAGTTTGTTTGTGTATTGTTATAGTTAATTATTAATGCAGAAGGTATACTTGACATCACCTTGGCAAATGTATGTTTGTGCTGCAGATGTTCTCAAACACTTGTCACTTGCATTCACATACCCTCCAACTACCATTGTACCTCTGTCATGTTCATTAAAATAGTAGTACGTGTAACTGGGAAACACAAATTAGCTTTTATTTTGGTTTTAATATTATTGCTCTATATTCAGTATAGCATACAGTGTAGACCCTCCATATATTATTGGACTGTAGGTGTAGCCATCATAGTCAGTGGAGAAGGATGATGAGATTTGTAATCCCAACATCACTTGGAGGGCCACAGGTCCCTCATCACTGCATTTGCCCCATTTGCTGTGGGACTCCTATTTTAGTTATAATTTAAGATGAGGGTGAGCAGCCCTAAAGGGACCACCTCAGTCCACTCTCCAGTTTCTCAAGCTGCATTTTCAGATTCTGACCAAAGGTCTCTTCAGGATTTGTTTAAGTAAGGGCTTTGAGGGCTGAAATAGGATGTGGACCTTGGTTTTCTGAGAACTGTGCCCACTAGAAACTTTTGGGAGAGGCGCAGTTCTCTTGTTATCCTGTGAAATCCAGTGCTGGCTAGTGGTGTGTAGAAAAACAGTAACTTTTCCAAGCTCTGGTGGGTTCACTGGATGTGGTCCCTCCTCTGTCAGGCTTCCAGTGTAATAAAATCTGTGTTAATAAAATGTGTGTTCAGGTTGAATTGAGCTGACATAATGGTTGTGGGAAAGAGAATCCTACTCATTTTGTGTTGGTAGTGTTGAACTGCTCTGATTGAACCAATCAGATGTTTCTCCAATGGCATATTTACTTGGTTGAGTGCAGAGGAATTATAATGCATGTGATACTGAATCAGAATGAGTATGGAAGCAAATAGCTAGATAGAAATGGTGCATTGAGGTTTACACAACCTTAAGTTCATTCATGGGAAATGACCCCTCTAGTTTGTTTAAAAGTTTAGAACAAGGTGGGAAGATGAAGTTCTGGGCCATATATATCCCCAGGACTTGGTTTTGTAGCTCCTGAAACCTCACTAGACCCATGAAGCCTTCCAAATCCACATTTTTGGATGCAGTTTTTGGATGATATCCAAAAACCAGACTGGAAGGGGCCCTTAAATGTGTGAGAACAGACAAAACAAAGCACCACAAATCAAAACCCACCACAACCATCCCCACAACCTGATGTTTTCATCAGAGTCTCTCTCAAAATGGCAACATCATGTTACTTCTTGTCAACATTTTGAGAAGAACCCTGATGAAAAAGGAGGTACTTGGTCTACTGGGAACAAGTAAGGCCTGTGGGAGATCAGGGAGATAAATTGTCTCCCATGTCCATTCAATTATCTATCTCTGATTTAAAACATGTTCCGCCTGCTTTGTACAGTCAGCCCTCCATATCCACGGATTCTTTATCCACTGATTCAACCATCCACAGCTTGAATATATTCAAAAAATATATACACTCTAAAAAGCAAACCTTGATTTTGCCATTTTATATAAGAGACACCATTCTACTATGTCATTGTATTTTATGGCATCCACAGATTTTGGTATCCATGGGCATTCTGGAACCGCCCCCCAATGGATACCAAAGGTCTACTGTATAGTGGATATGTGATTGATGGTTTGGCATTCATATCATTAATGTATGCTTGCATCCTGAACAGTCTACCATTATATCGGTAGACAGAGTTGGTCTTGCCTTTTTCAAGCTTCTTTCCCTCTGTGAACATTGTTCCCCTGTGTACATTCTAAAACAGAAGTTGGATTACCCCTAGGGTTCATCTTGTACACTGTTGAGAGACTGGATTGTACTCTAAGGATTGTTTATTTATTGTTTGTTGTGTGAGGACAATGAGGTGGAAGGCAAAACCTTAAACCTTTTCTGAATAGTGCTTCACAGACTAGCTCTCAAAAACTTCCTGGGGCTCTATATTAGAGTGTCCACACCATTTTTCCTCCCTAAATTCAATTTCCTCATGCTGCCCCCTCACTTTGGTAACTATAGCCTATGGCTGTGCCTGCCAGCTTGATAAACAAATATTTCTTTGTCCTGACTTTTTACGAGGATAAATAGTCTTTAAGTAACTAAGTCAGAGCTTAGCTTTGCCCTAGAGACAGCATAAATTGGATCTGAAATTATCTGGGTTGCTTTAAACAGATTTTCTTCCATCTCGCAACCCAGAGGGTGGGGGTGAAGGTTGAAATGAGCACAGAAGGTCTCCGAGAAAGCAATAATGAAGTTCCAGAGAATAAATCAAAAGTAAAATCTGACTCTGAGAACACCCATGATGGATCAGACCAGAGGGCCAGTTAGTTCTGTACTCTGAAGGTTATTTAGTACAACACATAAAAATGTGCAATTCAAACATGAAAATTACTACTAGCAAGTGATTAGCTACTTGTGATTAGTGTTTTCCACAATAATGTAGATAAAATTACATTATGTTGTTGTAATTCAGGGGTGGGCAAAGTGCAGCCTTAGGGGTGGGCAATGTATAAGTGTGGGCAAAGTGCAGCATGTGGCCCCTGGAACCCCGAAGTGTGGCCTGAAGTGCCCCCTTTCAAACCCACAAGATTCCCCCCAAACAGTCTGGCTTGGGGATAACCCCCCCCCCCTCATATCCCAAAACTGCTCCTATTTATTTAGGAGTCAAACATGGATTGTTTGTACAGGCAAGGTGAAAAGAGGAGAGGAGAAATAATATAAAATACAGTTGTCCCTCCATATTCGCTAGGGTTAGGGGAACAAGACCCCCGTGAATATGGAAAAACCGCAGATAACAAAAACACTGTTTTTACCTGAGAGGACACCTCTCTAGGAATCTCTAGGTCCTCCAGTGCAACTCTGGTCAATGTCCAACGTACACTGACCAAAGAATGGCACTGGAGTAGCTACAAATGGTCTTTCAGTGCAACTTTTAGTTAAAGTTGACCACAGAGTTGCACTGGAGGACCTAGACAGTACATATTAATGAAATCCATGAATAATCAAATCCGCAAATATCAAAGCCGCAAATATGGAGGGATGACTGTACTTTTATTTGATATCAGCACAACCTTGTTATTAGTCACTTTCAAACTTTGACCACACACTGCTCTGTGTCATGAATTTTGAGTGCCTTATTACTAATTTGAAAATCTGGCAACTCTGCTCTCATCAGCCCTAATCAGCCACTGATGGAGAGATGAAGAAAATTGCAGTTCACACAATCTGGAGAGTCACAAGTTGCTACCCCAGTTTAATTTAAGCATTGAGTAAGTAATTCTTCTTCCCACACCAGAAGAGCTATGGATAGGAATTTGGAAAAGAGTAGGTTGGGAGAACTTTAATGTCTGCAGCATAGAGTAGATTTAATATTTCTGCCATCTTAATTTAGCCCATCTTGATTGTATTGACCATGTGACTCATCTCCTATTTTTCTTGTTAAAGCTGGTGCATACTTCCATAGAGGGCAGGGTGACCAGATGCCCTCCTTTTCCCAGATATGTCCTACATTTTAGCCTTCTGTCCAGGAGGAATTCTAAAATGTCCTCCATTTGGAACATGGTTAAGAAGCATTAATTTATATTAATATGAGTGTTTTCGGGGGTTTTTAATTTTGCAATGTTCTGCATTTTTCTTGATGTCCTACATTTTACAGTTCCTTGTCCTCTTTTGCAGTTAGGACATCTGCTCACCCTGATAGAGGGTATGTTTATATATGTGCATCTGTACCAGTACACACCCCTGAACTGGAGCACTCCACATTGCAACATTTTGCTGCAGATTCCATTTGTAACTTACACTGATTTTTAGATAATCTTATTATACAGTGAGTCTGTATTTTGTTGCAGAGGTTACATTCTTCATGGAGAATGTGCACTAACCATAGGCCACTGTGCACATTACCTAGACACTATGACTACTGTACAGAAACAGAATACATTATAATTGGTGTTTGTATATTGATCCATATGTAGAGTCTGTAAATGATACTGATACCATAACTATATATTCTTCTTCGTGGTCTCTGTAAAGCACACAAATGGGTTATTCTGTGCCTGCGCAGCATTTCCAGATCCTACTGGAATCGCTAGGGAAGGCTTTTTGGTGGTAACTCCGCCCACCCTCTATATAGGTAGAATGTCTTCCCACCCTTTCTCAATTCCTTTTGTCTGCCGCGTGAGCAGCTTAGGAACCTCGCTTAGAATCACTCCTTAGCTTTTGCTTTCGTTTCCTGCGTTTGCTCTGACTTCGTTTGGCTCTGACTACTCTTTGGATTGTGATTTGGACTTGGTTTTGGACTCTGACTAACAATAATACTCGGACTTGTTGACAAATCTCTCTCTTCATCCCTTGGCTTTGGTCTAAAGATGTCTGCACACTCTTTTAAAAAGTGCACTGAATGTGGGACAAATATCCCGGCACTAGAAGGACACTCCTTGTGCCTCTTCTGCCTGGGCAAGGGCCACGTCCTGCTTCCTGCCCTCACTGTATGGCCTTCACACTGCAGGCCAGGAAAAATAGAGAGATGCACCTTAGATCCATGCTCTATGTGCAAATTTTCAAGCCTCCCTCCACCTCTAGAGCCTCTGCCAAGGCTACTGCTGCCAAGGGCAAGCTCACGTCTTTGGCCTCAGGGGTCCCTGCCAAGGCTACTGCTGCCAAGGGCAAACCCTCTTCGGAAATTTCTGGGTCACCAACCCCAGACAAACGGAGGTTCATAGATCAGGATGTGGCTGGCCACCCATCCTCACCAAAGAGGAAGAAGTCCTCAGACTCCTCCATACCGGAGAAAAAGAAACACAAGTCTCAGGACAAGTCCAAAGACTCATCCCATCACTCCAGGAAAAAGGCCTGTCCCTGCTTGGACTCCAACCGCCGGTTCTGTACCAACGTGCCCGCCCAGCCTGTCGACACCGAACTGGCCTCAGTATCATGTGCCCAGCCAGCGCCTCAACCTCAGCTGTCTCCTCGTCCTGACTCCTGGGCCCTACCAGACACAGCCACCTTTCTGCATTCCTTGTCTGAACCCTACCAACTCTCAGAGGGTGAGGAGGAAGCCGCTCCTTTCACCCAAGTGGTGATACTGTACCATCTCTCTCAGACTTCAGAGGTCATTTGTTTTGAGGACGAACAGGACTATGACACATCCTCTGTCCTTGCTGAGCCCCCCAGATGGGATGTTGTTTTTGATCAAGCTACTGGCCCCATACAGACTGCCAAAATAAAGGTGCATCGGGTCACTTTGGAAGTATGCTGGCTAAATGAAGCACGTGTCCTAAGAGTCCGAAAGCTGCGCCAAAGCTGTGCTCCAGTCCTTAGAACTGGATTGTAGCTTTGGAGCGGCTTCCGGACTCTTAGGATGCATGCAACATTTAAACAGCACACCTCCAAAGTGAACCAAAGCAGTTTATTTTGGCATGTCTGTATGGGGGCTACAGGCACTTATTTTTTGCCTCTAGACCTTTCGGAAGTCTGTGGAGGCTGCTTTTTTCAACCTTGCAACCGACTGAACTTCTCTTGCCTCCTCCAAGGTCATCTGCTGCATCCTGTCCACTTTGATCTCGCCTCTCCTCGGCTTCCTGATTGGAACCAGTCCAACCCATACAGTCAACTTTTGCTTTCTCCTTGCAAGTGCGCCCCTTGTTGCTGGTACCGGTAACCACCCAGGCCCTATCGGCTCGCACTAGGACCAGGTCAGCTTCCGCTGAATCCGCAGACCACTCTGTCTTCGACTACACACATGCTCAGCAGTCTCAGTCTCTCACCTTTCTCGATGCCCCCTCTCCTTCGGATGACATTTTTTCTTTTTCAGAACAAATGATCCGGATGGTCAAAGCCCTGAACATTGAAGTTCTTCATGCAGACTCTCAAGCTCTTGACCCAATTGATGAGAGGGTTTGGGACAAGATCCCAACTCTGACCTCCATTGCATTCCTGCCATCTATGTCCAGAATTGCAAAGAGCTCTTGGCCCACTCTGTCCATGGCCCAACCTTCCACCAAGAAACTTGACAATTTGTACCATATCACACCCTTGGAAGAGATTTGGCTGTTTGAACATCCCTTCCTGAATTCGGCAATTGTGGAAGCCTCCCAGGTCTGTTCAGCCCCGAAGACATCTCTGACCCCCAATGACAAGGAGGATTGTAAGTTCGACACCATAGCACGGAAATCCTACACCTCTGCAGTCCTGGACCTCAAAATCCAGAACTACTCAGTGTGTATGGCTGCCTACCAACAGCAGCTTTGGGAGAAAGCACTTCTCTTGTATGAAGACCTCCCCGAGGACAAGAGATGGACAGCCATGGCCATCCATGCAGAAGCTCATGCACTGGCCTTACACCAGATTTCGGCGGCCCGACATCGGCTGACTGTACTTCTCAAAAACTCTCGGGCGCCTTGGCCCTCCGACATCACGCCTGGCTAAGATCTTCGGATCTATCACCCCAAGCCAAACAGGCCATCAAAGAGCTTCCCTTCAACACCACGGGACACTTCCATAAGGAAACTGATGAAAAGTTGGACTTCCAGAACAAAATGAAGAACACAGCCCATAAATACAGTATGTCTTCTTTCTTGACTTCTCACCCTCCTTTCTCTCAACGCCGTTTGGGATGGCAAAGACCTCCCTACCCCCCCCCCACCTCGGTAGATCCATCCAATCTTCGGACTACCAACAACAGCACTTTCCAGCGCCACTTCTGAAGCTCCCCAGCACACTTTGTTCTGTCAACTCCCATTGGGGACCGTCTGGCCCACTTCCACCACGCTTGGGCCTCCATAATATCTGACTCCTGGGTGTTTTCCATCATCTGTAGGGGTCATGCCCTGGAGCTTCAATCCCCTGCCCTAAGGGGTATCATTCTCACCATTCCCCCCTCAGACACCCTTCACGACGAAGTGCGCTCTTTGATTCAAAAAGGGGCCATCGAGCCCATCCCGGACCCGACATTGCCTTTTCTCCAGATATTTCATTGTCTCTAAAGCCACAGGCGGCCTCTGTCCCATCCTGGACTTGCATTTTCTCAACTCTTTCATTGCCTATAAGTATTTCCGTATGGTAACCTTGGCCTCCATCTTGCCTCTCCAGCAGGAGTCAGACTGGTTCGCCACCTTGGATCTTCGGGGTGCTTATTTCCACATCAGCATCCGAGAGGACCATCAGGACCTTCTTGCCTTCTCTGTTGGCCCCAACAATTTTCGGTACTGAGTACTGCCTTTTGGACTTTCCACTGCACTGAGAGTTTTCACAAAGTGCATGGCGATCGTAGCTGCATACCTCCGCCAACAAAACATCATTGTCTTTCCTTACCTCAATGACTGGTTGTTCGTGGCCCTGTCCAGGCAGATGTTCCTCTCCCATCTCAAGTCGGCACTTTCTCTCCTTCACCACTTGGGACTCATGGTCAACAGAGAAAAGTCCACCCTCTGCCCAAACCAGCGGGTGCGCTTCATAGGGGCCACCTTGGACTCCACGACCTGCAGAGCATACCTTCCTCACAACAGGTTCCTCAACCTCAGGTCTGCAATTCAACGCTGCCTTGCCTTCAGGCACATTACGACGCGAACAGCTCAGGTCGCCCTCAGCCATATGGCATCCATGACATATGTCATGCTGTGGCCCTGTCTCCGCATGCGTCCCTTCCAGTCATGGCTCCTCTCAGTCTTCAACCCTGCCTTCGACGATCCACGGAGGTGGATCACCATTGCAAGGTCAGTCGCCCACTCTCTCCGCTGTTGGCTCAATCCACGCAATGTCTTGGTGGGCATCCCCTTTGTACTGCCACAGCCTCAGACTTCACTGACCACTGATGCCTGTAACACGGGCTGGGGAGCCCATTTCGACGACCTCTCTGTCCACGGGAGATGGTCTCCAAAAGAAGCCAACTCCACATCAACGTGCTCGAGATGCTAGCGGTACAGAAGACACTGAAGGTCTTCGAACTCTCCCTGTGAAACGAGGTCATCCTCCTCCTCACGGACAACATGACTGTGATGTATTATATCAACAAGCAGGGCGTTACCAGGTCGGCCACCCTTCTTGGCCTCACCCTTCAAATTTGAAACTGGTACATCTGAAAATGGATCATCTTGCAAGTCATACGTCTCCCTGGAGAGGAGAACAAGCTTGCAGACAAACTGAGTAGGGCTCCAGTCTCTTGTTACAAGTGGCAACTGAATCCTCAAATTGCCCTCCACCTCTTCTCTCTTTGGGGAACCCCAGACATCAACCTTTTTGCCTCTCATCTCAACACTCACTGCAACCACTTCTGCTTCAGGATCTATGTTCTATGCCTTCCCCCCATTTCCTCTCATCACCAGAGTGATAGCAAAGCTGCGCACCGACATATCGGACGCGATCCTGATCACTCCTTGGTGGCCAAGAAAGGTGTGGCTCGTTTCCCCGCCATCTCTCCAACAACCAATTCTGGCCTCTGCCGCTCCATCCCGACCTCCTGACCCTTCACGACGGTCGGGTTCGCCACTCCGATGTGGACACTCTCCATCTAGTGGCGTGGAGGATTCGGCCCTGACTCGACTCTAAGTATCGGTCTGAGAAATCATCCTGGCTTCCCAAAAGTCTTCCACTCAGTGCTCCTATGCCCTTAAATGGGCTAAATTTTTGACTTTCCTGTCCTCAACGGGACTCACCTCTTCGGAAGTGAATGTCTCCGTTGTCCTGGACTTCCTCCATCACCTCTCAGCATCTGGATTCATCCTTAAAATGCTACCTTGCAGCCATCTGTGCCCCCTACCAATTCTTCGGCTGGCCATCCTTCTTCACTGACCCACTCGTGAAGAATTTTTTCAGAGGCCTTGCCAACCTAAGACCACCAGCAGTGATCCCGATCCTGGCTTGGGACCTCCAGCTTGTCTTAGCAGCACTCGCTACCTCATCTTTTGAACCTCTGGCTTCCTGTGACCTCAGGATTCTCACCTGGAAGACAGCTTTCTTGGTAGCCATCATAGCACGCCGGCCCAGTGAACTCTATGCCCTCTGTACAGACTCTCCATATTTGAAATCTTTTAAGGACAAGATTGTCCTCTGCCCGGACCTTTCCTTTCTGCCAAAGGTTGTGTCCACCTTTCATCTCAGTCAAGACATCATTCTCCCAACGCTAGCCCCGAACCCGACCATCAACATCGAGCGCCGGCTCCACTTGCTTGATGTCAGGTGGGCGCTAACCTTCTATCTCGATAGGACTTCATCCTCTTGTCATTCTCCCAGACTTTTCATCTGCTATTCCAACCCCGAATGGGGCTTCCAGTCACACCTCAACGTTTCTCTAAATGGGCGACTTCCACAACCCTCCTCTCCTATGAGATTTTTGGAAAGACTCCGCCTGCTCGAATTCGAGCCCATTCCACCAGGGCAGTAGCTTCATCTTCAGCCTTCATCTCCAATAATTCCCTTGGAGGACATTTGCAAGGCTGCGGTTTGGTCACAACTTCTGACCTTTATCAACCACTACAGACTTGATACCAGACACCGACGTGAAGCAGCCCTTGGCAGAGCTGTTTTCCTTTCCGGCATGCATTAAGGCTAGTTGGCACCTGTCAAATAACTGACAATCACACTGTTTTTCTGGTTTAATATTTATTTATTACCAGGACACTCCCTCCTCCACAGAGGAACAAGCTTGCCAGTGTAACCGATTTCTGTCCTTGGCAGAGACCATGAAGAAGGAGGACAGGTTGTTTACCTGTAACTGTAGTTCTTTGAGTGGTCATCTGCGAATCCACACAAATCCTGCCCATCCTCCCCTCTGTCGTATCCTTCTCTCTTCCTTGTCTGCTCTTATGGCGGACCTTTTTGGAACTGAGAAAGGGCAGGAAGTTGCCCTGTCTACATAGAGGGTGGGCGCAGCTACTGCCAAAAAGTCTTCCCTAGCAATTCCAGTAGGATCCGGAAATGCTGTGCAAGCACAGAATAACCCATTTGTGTGGATTCGCAGATGACCACTCGAAGAACTACAGTTACAGGTAAGCAACCTGTCCTTCCATAAACTTTCTGGTCAGAATGCCACTTGAATAGCCAATGTGTACTCTGGCTAGTATGTATAGTTATAACATCTCACATCACTCAGAGATGGTGCATACAGACTTGAGAGCATGCAAAATCTGTTGAAGTTCATTTGTGAACACTTTCTATGATGTTTAGTAAAGGGGCCAAATAGTTGATGTTATTATACATATTAAATTCAAGGGGTTTGTTTTAGTATAAAAGATATAAACCACATGCATACATAATATACATTTCCCTTGTCAGTGACAATTTTATAATGTACAGGAATTGTCAGTCTAGAAATGGAGGATAGGTGTGAATGGATTCTTGATCACCAGGAAAACTAGGCAAGATTATAGAATTTCTCAAAGGAAAATCAGAGAGCTTGAGGAGACTGAAATGTAAAGCAGGGTTGCTGGTTTCTACATAATGGCAAACCAAAAAGTGGGGGGAAAGAAACTGAATCATGGTTTATTCCTCTTCCTGGCTTCCTGGCCACGTGAAAGAGAAGAGAATTATGCAAAGTACTTTGAAAAGTATTGGATTTTTTTTTAAAGTATGTTTTTTCAAGCTCTGACCAGAGTGGGCAACTGTAGTCTATAAATTTGCCTAAGTTCTCCAAATGTTTTTGGAGTGTGATAACCAGCAGCCCTATCCAGCAGAATCACTGGTGTGATATTATGGAATTTGCAACATCTAACAACATCTGGAAGGCCACAGTTGCTCACCCCTGCACTAAATTACAGCCCAATGTTATGTGTGAGCCAGAATTCCCTTGTCCCTCTTCATCCCTCTAAATTAGGCATTTTGTGGGATGCTACATTGTGAGGTTATGCCTTTAAGTGAATGTTCAAACCTCTTTTCTGTTCTTTTCAGAGGAAGCTCACCAGTGTGGGAAAGGTCTCCTTATCCACTGCCAGGCTGGCGTCTCCCGCTCTGCCACCATAGTCATTGCTTACCTTATGAAGCACACACGGATGACCATGACTGATGCCTATAAGTTTGTGAAAGGCAAGCGACCAATCATTTCTCCTAATCTTAATTTCATGGGGCAGTTACTGGAGTTTGAAGAAGATCTGAACAATGGAGTCACACCCCGAATCCTTACACCAAAGCTAATTGGGGTTGAGACTGTTGTGTGATGGTAAAGAAGCATGTGAGAGACTATCATATTTTTGACACAAATTGGGAGACTGGTGTGGTTGGGGTTTTTGTAGCTTTATTGGGGAGGGATTGTTTTAAGTCAAACTCTAGATGACAACCTTTTTGAAGGAAAGGTTATAAAAATAGAAGGACTTCACACATGTTGAAGCGAATGCTATTGTCAGTCCATTTTGGGGGGGAAATGGAAGAAGAGATGCTTAAAAAGAAAATCAGTTTTTGAAATCTACATGTGTGTGAGAGAAAAAGTGGACACTATATATTTTTATTTCCTTTTTGGTGATTCAGCTACTTGTAGAGATTATGACTAAGTAGTCTGTGCGGGTTCATAGACCGAAAACAGTTATGTTTTTTAAAAAAACACAACCAGCCAAAATAAAAGCAAAAAGACAACAAAATCCATAGGCCTTGAGACTGCAAAGGCTTTGCTAAAGAGAACCTAAGCAAAACGCTTGCTGGTGCAAAGAAGGTCAGAGCAGCTTAAACTATCTGCAAATCACTTTCTCACCCTCCTGACTAGAGAAAATCTTTTTATTTGCTGTGTTTCATCTTCCAGTACTGTTTTTTCTATTTGGGGATAAGGGTGGAATAGGAATTTTAACACCAAGGGACTTGACTATTTTATGCCATATGCCTTTACTGGCTTCTTGTGCAATAATAGTTTGAAGGATGGGAAGAGTTCTTTATTTTGAGTATTGAAACCAGTTACAGCTGGCTGCCTAATAATAATAATAATAATAATAATAATAATATAATTTTAAAATAATGCAAAGGTGGCTGGCTTGATTTAGAAGTAGGAATACAACAAAAGCAATTATTTTTCCCTTTTTGATTCTGATTATAGTGCCATAAACCTTGTTACATATGTATATCAGAATGTACAAAGATTTTAAAAAAACAAGCAAAATTTATTTAAAATATTTTTTCGCACAAAATACTGGTGTGTTTCTGTTCATGTAAAAGAAAGTTGATTATAAAATGAAAACTGTTTTAGAAAATGTGTGTGTGTTTGTGTGTCCTTTTTCTTAATTTCTTTAATGAAAGCCACTGACTAGTTATGGTTTTCATTTGCCATATATAGAAATAGGTTTGGAGAGCTTGATGCCAGCCAAAGTCTGATAATTTACCCATGTTATTGTTCCATGCAGCTCTGTTTTCGATGCACCATGGGTAGCCCAGGTTAGGCACAACTGCCTTGGTTCCACTAAGCCATGGTTTATTAAAGTAAAATCAAGTGTTCTATACACATGCTTTCTCCTCCCTTTCTCTTTCACACCAGGGACCCATTTACTTTACACGATTATAACATTATGATTCCACCTTAACTGTTGTGGCTACATTCTGTAGAATCTGGGATTCTGTAGTATAAGGCGATTTAATTCTCTTGCCAAGAATTTTGAATATCCCTTCCTAAGTGACAAATTCCAGGATTCCATAGAATGGAACAATGGCAATTAATGTGGAATCACAACACCATAATTGTATTATGTGAAACAGCCCCTGAATTCAGTACCTCTGGCACTTCTAAATCACAGTTTCATAGTTCAGATGTAACAGAAAACTATGGTTTGAGAAAACTCAGAAATACAGAAGAGGGACAAAAAGATTTGAGAAGAAATTGGAGATAGAATTGGTGTGGAAACATTTCTCATTCATAAGGCAAAATCCAGTTGTTAGTGCCACCTCAATGGATCAGTTGTTTAAGTTGAACTTAACAGAACTATTTACTCAGCAAATTCCCATTGATTCATTGGGTCACTTGTAGTTAGGACAAACAGTGTAATTCAAGCTCTGGCCTGACTTAATTAGATAATGAGTTTGCCTCAGCTGGGCCTATGGTTTCTGGGCAACTGGTTAGTATATGTGCAGGATTAGCACACCAGAAGCATGTACATCTGGCTAGGACAGTATAGGTAAAACTACACATATCTGGCCAGATGTACATAAGAGCATTTAATCAAAATGGCAGCTGCATAGTACATTGGTGAGTTCTTAACTCATGGTTTTTCCAAAAGGCCCTTTCGTGCTATGCAGTTCCAACATCCCATGGAATTCTGGGCTTTGTAGTTTGTTAAGGTACTACTAATCTCTGAGAATTCTAAGTGACCCTCCCTGCACTGCAGATCCCATGTTGCCATGGCAGTTCAAGTGTAATCATAGCACTATGTTTGTGAAGTGAGACATACTATTTTGTGGTACCATACTGTACCTTTGTATCTGATTTTTGGATGACGGTCAAACTTGTGCCCTCCTTCTTCTCTAGCTAAAATTTATTTCACAGTTGATCAATTCAAACACTTCCCAAATAGCTGCCTTTTTATGGTGTGCAAATGCAGAGCAAAATAGTGGTAATAAGGTGTTGGGGAAAATTATTAGTTACCGAAGTGTATATCTACATAGGGCTTTTTGCCAGAGCTTTCTCATACCTGCAAAGTGCATGCAGTGGTCCCTGCTACTTTATCTAGTTGAAACTGCAGTGTGAATGGTGTAGTCCATATGTTGTAAAAAAAATCACAACACAGTTTTTGGAGTATTGTTTCCCATATTTCCATTTCAGTATTAAACCATGAACCAGCAACACAAGAATGGGATGTTCAGATTTTCTGTTAGCCAGCTGCCTGATAACCAGTTGCAGTTTCACAACAGTTGCAGCATATCATATTTTTAAAAGAACTTGGGTTTGCTGAATTCACAAAACACCCTACTAGAGTCTTGTGTGATATAATAGTTTCATTGCATCAGGAGGCCAGGGTTTGAATCCCTGCTTGGCCTTGGAAACCCACAGGGTGATCTTGGGCAAGTCATACTCTCTCAGACTCAGAGAAAGGCAATGGCAAATCCCCTCTGAACAAATTTTGTCAAGAAACCCCATGTTAGATTTATCTTGGGGTCACCATAAGTTGAAAATGACTTCAGGCATGGAACAAGAACTAACTGGAGAGGCAGAAGTACAGAAATATAATGAAAGTATCTGTCATGTGATCTGGTAAGAACCCACTGCAGACTCTCCCTTTCTGGATTCCCTGGTACTGATTTATTGTTAAGCAAGTTAATGCCAATATTGAAATGGTACCTATAAGTGTTTCCTTTGAGAAATGCCCATTTGGCCTTGAGGTCCTTTCACTTTTAAATACGTAGTATTGGTGTTTGCCTTAACTTACCTATTAATCATGGTGGTTTTTTTTAAAAAAAAAATGGTCAAGGTCATGCCAGTGTGTGAAATCCACATAAACTCAACAATTATCACTAATCCCATCCCTCCTTTTAGATGCACTAACCTTTTTCAAACACCCTTTGAAAGCTCCCATCTTTTAGTTTAATCTTGCCATGTGGCAGTCCAAACCTTGGGCACAATGA
Source organism: Sceloporus undulatus (assembly GCF_019175285.1). NCBI lineage: Eukaryota > Metazoa > Chordata > Lepidosauria > Squamata > Phrynosomatidae > Sceloporus > Sceloporus undulatus. Next base: position 42,114,588 of record NC_056522.1, on the reverse strand, counting down.
ATTGTAAAGCTCCACTGAAATGAAGGGAAACTGCATAACAACGTTCCTTTTAATGGTGAGTTTCCAGGAGAACATGCTGGTGAATTGTGCCTTTGATTAGTATGAATTTGGAACAAATCAAGGAAAGCTGGAAATGACTGTAGGATGCTTCATAGCTGTAGGGAGGGTGTTGTGTTTTCCTTTCAGATCAAAATCTATATAGACTGAACAAAGTACAGGTTGAATCTCCTTTGTCTGAAATGCTTGGGACCAGAAGTACTCTGAATTTTGGATTATTATTTTTTTGGATTTTGGAATACTTGCATATACATAATGAGATATCTTGGAGATGGGACCCAGGTCTAAACATGAAATTCATTTATGTTTTGTATACACCTTATGCACATAGCCTGAAGGTAATTTTATACATAATATTTTTAATAATTTTGTGCATGAAACAAAATCTGTGTACACTAAACCATCCGAAAGCAAAGGTGTCACTATCTGAGCCAGGCATGTGAAGAATTTTGATTTTTGGAGTATTTTGGAGTTCTGAATAAGGGATACTCAACCTGTATAGTAAGATGTGTCAAATGAAATTATGTATATTGATCCCAGAAACATGTATATTTCTGTGTAATTTTGCCAAATAATGTTGTTACAATACAATCCAGATATTTTCTTGAAAGTTTATGCCTTTTATTAAACTATTTTTCTACAATACCTGTAAGTGATTTTTATTTTGGTGCTTTCTTGGAACAGTTGCAGTCTTTTGCTTCCTGTAATTTTTCCCTCTTCAATGGCTTTTGCTATTATAGTGAAGGTCCAGGTGTTACTGGGTCCTCACTTGTGTGACAGACAGCTGCTTAATGGAAAACATTCCTCTGAAAAGAGCACATTTACACTGTTTGCTGAAGGGCTTGTTAATTTTTAGGAATGCTCCCATCATTTCTTTGCTAGTTAACTTTTGGGAATGCTCCCATCATTCTTTTTGCTCAAATTCTCCTGGCTTGATAAATTTCAGTTTCACACCTTTGCTGGAGCCAAATTGATAATGTTGGAAAACAAAGTTCAGCTTTGCATATGGATCTTATAGCCCTCTAAATGTGGTTGGATTCCAACTCCCCATAACCATGGCCACCATAAACAGAGATGATGGGAGTTGTAATGCAAAAACACATTCTCCCCACCTCTTTCTTCTGTGTTCATGTTCATAAATGAATGTACATATTTTTACTAAAGTGGTAGAAAACAATTTTCAGGAAGTCAGCACATTGGTTTAAAACAGAGCTTAATCCAAATAAGTTTTCAAAACTCTGATTTAAATTTTTAATATTTGATATATAATTACAAACTTATAAAACAGGAATAACGGGATCAAAACTGTGAGGTTGGGTGATGGAACTGTGTACAGAAGGTAAAGGAGTTATTGGGTGATGGAACTGTGTACTGAAGGAGGAAATGGCATGGATGTGTGCATTTGCCTTACTCTTTTTGCCTGCTTTATATCCACTTTTTAAAATCTGAATTCAATCCCATTGGGGAAAAATAGGTATCTGTCTCATCCCATCATCTTGAATAAAATGTTTGGCAGTATGTACTTGTGCAGGTGACAGCTTAGATCATGGAACTGGTACCCACACTATAGAACAAGGCCTCTTTATACACACTTGCTTAAAAATCACACTAGGAGAGACAGTCATGGATTTCATGTGTTGCACTACTCACATAGTTTGTGTTGCACTCACTTCAGCATGGGGAAATAGTAGGATAGTTGAGCTCTCTCTGTTTGAATTTGCTGGATTTAACCCCTGGCTTTTAGCAAATGCTATCAAGTTGGCTTATGAAATAAATCCATATAAAATAATATACACATGCAAAGGTAATAAAGAAACCACTGTAAAAACCACCTGGTGCAGGAAGTTGAACATTGCAACAATCAAAATAATAACAGCATCCAGAACAGATTCCAGGTATCAGTGAAAGCTCATAAGGGGAAGCTTCTTCTGGTGCCTAGAAGTAATAACAGTGCTAGGGAGGCATGTCAAGGGAAAGAATTGCCATGTTTGGGTGCCATCACTGAAAAAGCCCTCTTTTGGATAATCCTGTGTCTAACAACTGGGGGTTACAGGTGTACAGAGAAGGGCCTCTGAAAGATGATCTCCACTGATGAGCAATATTATATGGAGGACAGTTGTCCTGAAGCTACCTAAGCTATTTAGGATTTTTAAAATGCACATGAAAATCATTTCTATTGTGAGTAGAAATGTGGGTGGTATAACAGGATGGTAGAAACATACCCACCTTGTGTCCCAGTCTGGCTATCAGATGTTCCCTACATGGTTATATCTCTTTATGACTCTGTCCTTACATTTAATAATGGTCTTTCTGTCCATTATTGAAAAATTGAAATGTTTCTCCTAAGGTTTAGTAGTTACTGGTACATGCTGTTATTTTGAGTTCTTCAATTTTGCCTTTGACTTCACCACTGGAATGTGACCCATGAGAACCTCCCTAAATATGAATATGGCTCAAAGGAATTCTCCACTAGTGCACTAAAAACAAGTTACCATAGGGAGCAGAAGTTTTGCAGCAGCCACCTGCTTTTCCAAAGCAGCTCAGAGTGTTACAGTGGGCTCTTGGTATCAGCTGAGGTTTGATTCCAGATTTAAGGCAAGAGACAGTATACAACACCCCCTCCACCCATCCATACCCATGCCACCTTATTGAAGGCCTGGCCTTTACAAATCTTGTCTTACATCTGGTTGCCCGCTGTGCCATTAATACCAAGGCAATCTGAGTTCCCACCAAATGATGGCAAAATTCACTCTGTAGTCCTCCCCTTTAAGAAAACCGCAGCATGACTGTTAATAAATGACCCTTTCCTTTGGAAAAAAAGAGCAGCATGGATAGCACCACTTCTGTTGATCCTAGATTGTTTGTGCTGTTTTTATAATATACCTTCTTTTAAAGAAAGATCTCCAAGAGTGGCTGGCCTCTGATAAGCTGTAGTTCAAGTTCTTGCCATAGAAATAGTCCCAGAATAGTTCTAGTGTTGTTTCTAATTGCAACGGATGAACAGACCCACCCATTAATCCTTCCCTATCAGCAGTACATAACTTGTCTGCACCAGAATAGCCCTGATCTCAGCAATCCTGCATTCAGCCTTGGGCTTGTGTGTTCAACGTATTTGGAAAAGACAAGCTTCCCTTGCAGGCCCAAAGGGACTTCTACTTGACTGAGCTGGCTTTATATGGCTCAGGCTGTACATAACCCGTTGAGGTTTGTGTCATTTCGTAAGACTGTCGTGATGCTTTCTGGGTCATTATTTCATTATTCAGAGAAACTTTGAAACCACTTTCTTGAGCAACTGTGTTTAAGTGGTGAGTTAGAAGGGAAGTACTCCTCCTCCCCCCGCCATTTCTAATACAAAAGATGTAACTACTTAAAAATCTGCTGATATACAAGATTGCATGTTATTTGTGCTAATCTTTCCAAGATGTATCACTAGTCGATTGCAGTCTTTACTGCTGTTACTGGATTAAAGTTATTAAATGCAAAAGAAGCATATGTCATGCATTTTGCTAGCATTATTCATTAGCTACAGTGAAATGCAGAATTCAGGCTCAAAGCTAAGGATGAGTGAGAGTTAGGTTTCAGTTTCTTCCCAATAAGAATTGTTCAACGTTCACATTTTTTGTTTTTCAGATCTGAAGTGGAAAGAACTAGCAATCTGTAAAATATGAGAAAACCAGAATTGACAGATTCATCATTTAGCCTCAAAGCGTTGAATGTTTCAAGGGGACATAATTCTTTATTAATTTCCTTCTGGAAGGAAAAAACAAATAATTTTAGCAGTTTTCTTCTTACTGTGAGAAAATCTTCCCAAACTGTGCAATTTTCATAGACTGTAATTTGAGACTTAATTCTTTGCAAAATCCACATCTGATATTTTTGCACAGGAAATGGCAAAAATACTGTTTTCTGGGTGGGAAAAAGTGTATTCTGTGTAAAATAATCACATGCAAATTTTGCATGGAATAATTCTGAACAGTAAAAGTTCTTATTAGTCTAGAATTCTTCTCATCAGAGTTTCCTGGCATTCAAGAAATGGTTTCCTCCCTCATTTTATGAATATTTTTTAATATTCCTCCCATTTAAATAGTTCCCATCCCTAATTTTTCACTCAAAACAGTCTGGCTTTAAATTCCAGTGAAATTATTATTATTATTATTATTATTATTATTATTATTATTATTATTATTATTATCTTTTATTTATAAAGCGCTGTAAGTTTACACAGGACTGTACATACAATCTTTTTAATTGGATGGTTCCCTGCCCTCAGGCTTACAATCTCAAAAGACATGACACAAAAGGAGAAGGGAGTGGTGGTGGGGAAGGGGATGAGGGCCAGCAGTTCTTCTCTACCTCCGAGGCCTGGATCAAGGGAGATGGACTGGAGGGAGGGGTTGGCTTCTTAATGGATGGGTAAACTTCTTCCAGGGAGGCCTGTTGGAGCTACCCTGCCTGTCTAGTAGGATAATACATATAAAATACATAGCAATACAGGAAATGGTTCAATAAAACAGGCAACAAAAGAACATCAAATAGCAAGTGACAATTATGCAATGCTGACATAGGGTGGCTTTTCCCCCCCTGAGAGTTTCCACATCTTTAACACTTACACAGCAAGCAAGTACAACATGGATCTGTTGTACCAGCCAGATGCAATGTGTTGGAAATCTCTCTACCTATTGAATTTGGCCAGTGCAGATGAAGGAGGGCAGGATTTTATTTCAGGATATTTTGAAGAATTTGTCAACATTAAAAAAAAATCTTATCAAGGATGGAAATAATTTGGGATTAAAAAAAAACTGAAATGTTAGAGAAAACAAAACTGACAGATTTTCTCTTCCCTAAACAGAAGATGTCACAAGATGATATGACTCATTGGAAAACATGACAGTGAAAAAGTGGATGGCAGTGGGGAAAGACGAAAGCTGTATTATGGGTGGATTGACTTGATAAAGGAAGCCATGGCTCAGAGTTTGCAGGACCTGGTCAGGACTGTTGACAACTGGGGATCTTGAGGTCTCTCATTGACAGGGCCCATTATTTGACTTGATGGCAAATAATGACAGCAAGAAAACAGTACAAGGCATAAGTAATCGTACCATGATCTATCTATTCTCAACAGTAAAAGTACTGTTTTTTTTTACTATTTCTTTTAAAATGTAGCATGTGCTGAGTGAACAGACTATCTATGCTACCTCCTAAGTATGTGGGTGCATGTGTAGGGCTGCAACTGGTAGTTGTGGTGGTTTCCTTACATCAAAATTCTGCTTGTGACTCTGCAGAAATCACTTCAGCTTTACACTGGCTCATAAACCTGACTGATTTTAAATTGAAGTTCCTCCAGATAGATCCTGAAATATAGGCTACTTTGTCGCATTTTTCAGAGTTTTCTGAGGACAAGAAGGAAAAGGAAGGCTGGGCATGCATTCATGCATGAGTGCATAAAAAGCTTTTGTAAAAAGGAGCTTCACCGCCAGAGGCTTTGTTAACTGAGGTATGTCTGTAACACTTTACTTTCCTTCTTCTCCAGAGGAACAATAGTTACCTGGGGAGGGGAAAAAACAAAAACAAAAATCTAGGGCTACATGTTGCCAGCCTTTAGCACAAAATACTGTGGCTTGAATCCTGTGGGTGACATATATTGGCATGATGCAGATAGAGGGATGCAGTGCCTCGTTCGCCAATGCTCCCTGCTCATACCACTTACTTTCATGCTGCCTGGTTGCCCCCTATGGCCATTGAGTGACCAAGCAGTGGTTGGCTGTGTTTCTACAGCTGGATGCACAAATTAGGCATTGTTCTGGACTTCTTTGGAGACTTCTGGTAGTCCAGCAGGATAATGGCATCTATATGCACATGAGTGCATTAACACTGCCAAACACTGCCTACCCCCCCCCCCCAACCTTCCTTGGCAATTAACTGGCCCTGGGGGTAGGGGGTAAGCAGCCCATGCATGGAACGAGGGACCAAATAAGGCTACACTTCGTGGAGCTTTATGCTCCACCAAGGACTGTTTCATAGAATCATAGAATAATAGAGTTGGAAGAGACTGCAAAGGGCCATCCAGTCCAACTCCCTGCCATGCAGGAATTCCAAATCAAAGCAGCCCGAACAGATGGCCATCCAGCCTCTGTTTAAAGACCTCCAAGGAGGGAGATTCCACTACACTCTGAGGGAGTGTGTTCCACCATCGAACAGCCCTTACTGTCAGGAAATTCTTCCTAATGTTGAGGTGGAATCTCTTTTGCTGTAGCTTGCATCCCTTGTTCCAGGTCCTGTTCTCTGGAGCAGCAGAAAACAAGTTTGCTCCCTCCTCAATATGACTTCCCTTCAAATATTTAAACAGGGCTATCATAATCACCTCTTAACCTTCTCTTCTCCAGGCTAAACATCCCCAGCTTCCTAAGTCATTCCTCATACGGCATGGCTTCCAGATCCTTCACCATTTTAGTCGCTCTCCTTTGGACATGCTCCAGTTTCTCCACATCCTTTTTAAATTGTGGTGCCCAGAACTAAACACAATAATCCAGGTGGGGCCTGACCAGAGCAGAATAGAGTGGCACTATTACTTCCCTTGATCTAGACACTATACTTTTATTGATGCAGCCTAAAATTGCATTGGCCTTTTTAGCTTCTGCGTCGCACTGTTTACTCATGTTCACCTTGTGGTCTACTTGGACTCCCAGATCCCTTTCACATGTAGTTTCATTCAGCCAGGTGTCACCCATCCTATATCTTTGCATTTCATTTTTACGCCCTAAGTGCAGTACCCTACATTTCTCCGTGTTGAATTTCATTTTGTTAGCTTTGGCACAGCTTTCTAGTCTATTCAGGTCATTTTGAATTTTGATCTTGTCCTTTGGGGTATTAGCTACTCCTCCTAATTTGGTGTCATCTGCAAATTTGATGATTATGCCCCCAATTTTGTCCTCCAAGTCATTGATAAAGATGTTGAATAACACTCGGCCCAGGACAGAGCCCTTTGGGACCCCACTGGTCACTTCTCTCCAGGATGAAAAGGAGCCATTGTTGAGCACCCTTTGGCTTCAGTCAGTCAACCAATTACAAATCCATGTAACAGTTGCCTTGTCTAGCCCACATTTTACAAGCTTGTTTGCAAGAATGTCATGGAGAACTTTGTCAAAGGCCTTACTGAAATCAAAATATACTATATCCACAGCATTCCCTTCATCTAACAAGCTGGTAATTTGATCAAAAAAGAGATTAGATTTGTTTGGCCTGATTTTTTTCTCTGAAACTCGTGTTGACTTTTTGTGATTATGGCATTGCTTTCTAGATGTTCACAGACTTTCTGTTTAATGATCTGCTCTAGAATCTTTCCTGGTATTGATGTCAGACTAACTGGATGATAATCGCTGGGATCCTCTTTTTTCCCCTTTTTGAAGATGGAGACAACGTTTGCCCTCCTCCAATCTGCTGGCACTTCTGTTCTCCAGGAGTTCTCAAAGATTATTGCCAATGGCTCTGATATTACATTTGCCAGCTCTTTCCCTTGGATGTAGTTCATCTGGTCCTGGAGACTTAAATTCATTTAGATTAATAAGGTGTTCCTCTACTATCTCCTTACTTATTCTGTGCTGAAATTCCCCTTTTCTGTCTTCTGCTCCATTATCCTCAGGTTGAGCACTCTTTTCCTTTTCTGAGAACACTGAGGCAAAGAAGATGTTGAGTAATTATGCCTTTGCTCTGTCTTCTGTTAGCATTTTGCCATCTTTTCCACAGAGTGGCCCTACCGTTTCTTTCTTCTTCCTTTTGCTGCGGACATATCCAAAAAAGCCCTTTTGATTGTTCTTAACCTCTCTAGCAAGCCTGAGTTCATTCTGCGCTTTAGCTTTCTGACTTTTTCCCTACATGTGCTTGCTATTTGCTTGAATTCCTCTTTGGTGATTTCCCCATTTCTTATACATGTTCTGTTTACAAGTTAGCTCAGTTGAAAGTTCCTTGGGCCTGTTACAGACAGCCAAAATAAAGCTGCTTCAAGTCACAGTGGAGATATGGTGTTTCAATGATGCATGCGTCCTAAGAGTCCAGAAGCTACACCAAAGCCATGCTCCAGTCCTTAGGGCTGGAGTGTGGCTTTGGTGTGACTTCTGGACTCTTAGGACGCTTGCATCATTGAAACACCATGCCTCCACTGTGACTCGAAGCAGCTTTATTTTGGCTGTCTGTAACAGGCCTTGGTCATCCATCCTGGTTTCTTGAGACACCTCCCATTATTCTTCCTCGTTGGAACTGTTTGAAATTGTGCCTTCAGTACCTCCCTTTTGAGAAAGTTCCATCCGTCTTGAACTCCCTTATCTTTTAGTATTCCTGACCATGGGATCACCCCCAGTATTTCTCTAAGTTTACTAAAATCCGCTCTCCTAAAATCTAGAATGCGTGTGTGACTATGCCTGGCTTCTCCTTTCCATTGTATAACAAACTCCAGGAGAACATGGTCACTTCCACCTAAAGATCCCACCCCTTGCACTCCGTTAACTAGGACATCCCTGTTGGTTAGGATCAGATCCAAAATAGCTGGCCCCCTTGTTGCCTCTTCCACCTTTTGGACAATGAAACTGTCTCCAAGGCAAGTGAAGAATTTGCTAGACCGTGAGGATTTGGTTGAGTGTGAATTCCAGCAAATATCAGGATAGTTGAAGTCACCCATCACTACTCTATCTCTCCATTCTGAGTGTGTGGTCATCTGTTCTAGAAAGGCATCATCCTCCGTCTGACTTGGGGGTCTGTAGTAGACTCCCACAATAACATCCTTGTTGTTTCCCTCCCCTTTAATTTTTATCCACATGCATAGTTATATGAGATTCCATTTGGACAGCCTTAATTGCATCCTATGGAATCCTAGGATTCACGGTTTAGGAAGGGGTATTCAGAATTTTTCACTAGGGAGCTCTAGTGCCTCTCCAAACTGCAAACTCCAGGATTTTGTAGAATACAGGCATGACAGTTAAACTAGAATCATAGTGCTTTGATTGTGTAGCAAGAAAGAGTCTCAGATTTATGCAGGGTCTTGGCCATTATCTTCCTCTACCTCATTCTTGTCTCATCAACACCCACAGTAGCACACAGGACAGCACAGCATAAGAAAGAATTTCAGCCATGTAATATTTCTTCTCTATAAAAGGAACTATAAAAGGAAATAAAAACACAACTGCATCTCAACAGGAACAAAGTGCAATATAGTTACAGTATATCTTTCTTGCAATATAATTATACCTACCTTATTGAAAAATAAGATTGAAAAAACAATATTGGGGAAATACCATTGAAAAAGATTGCAAGTTACTAATTATTTGTAACTATTTACTTCCAACCTGTGGCATATATTCAGACTAGGTCTGCCTAGCCTTGTTTGTCTCATACCATCCAATTCTGACTGTTGCATCTGTCCTGGCTGCTTGCCTGGGCTGCTTCTGATTGATCAGCCTTCATCAAATCTTCAACAAAGCAGTACCAGTACTGTTTCCTACTACGAAACAGGCCTGGTCATCACAACCTGGATCTGCTTCCATTGCATGAAAAGAGAACATAGGCTTGTGCTTGTTGTTTTTAATGTCTCATCAGTAGAATATTGTCTATTGCTGTGGAACACTAATGGTAAGAACAGTATCTGACTGCTGTAATTATAATAAGCTTAATTGTTTTCCCCCACTGATAAGTACATCACAAGAGATGGAAGGAAAGCTCAATAGAAGCAGCTAGGAAATTACTGAATGCTGTGGATGACCCTTATCCCACATGTGAGGTAGAGGTGGAACAAAACTAAAATTCTTTTATATCCACCAAGGAATTAGAAACAACATTCTGTCTCATACCAAGTTTTTTTGTCTGACTGAGTTTTATCTGCCCTGAGAGGAGTTCTAGGCAGAAGACTTTCCTGAACCAGTTCTACCTTGGTTGAAAGCAAGGCAAATGCCTCAAGCAACAATTGCTGAACAGTAGTAGAAGTGCTCCAACAGTTCTTCCTGAGGTTCCTGCCCTTTGTTTGTGAAAGACAAGCTGTGCATTCTATGCAGTCTGGGTGCATCTATGTTGGCCACTTTATCCAGGGCCAGGCTAGAGCATTATGCCCTGGACTGGGCCCCAGACCAACCATGATGGTGACTACACACACTGGGCCAAATCTGGTGTGATGCCACATTGTTGTGTACCCAGGCCAGCTGGACTGATTTATTAACCTTTATTTATTAAAGCGCTGTAAATTTACACAGCGCTGTACATACAATCTTTTTAATTAGACGGTTCCCTGCCCTCAGGCTTGCAATCTAAAAAGACACAACACAAAAGGAGAAGGGAAAGGTGGTGGGGAAGGGGATGAGATCCAGCAGTTCTTCTCTACCTCCAAGGCCTGGACCAAGGCAGATGGACTGGAGGGAGGGTTTGGCTTCTTAATGCTGTCCCATCACTCAACACCTTCTTGTTGATTGCATGGGTACCCTTTCTGACTTTGGCAGAAGTGATGGTGACAGCCAGGTTTTCTCAAGGAGCTGCTTAGCCAGTGAGGAAATGACTGATCTAAAGAGGATCCAATCCCTTCCTTGCACTTCTCAGCACAGGTTAAGGGAGATGGTGCTGTGTTTGCTGTTTAGACAATTGGATCAGGCCAAATTGGACCTGATTCAGCTGTCCAGACAGCCAAGAGAACCAGAGGCACTCCAGAGTTTCCTGAAAACTCCAAAGTAAACCACAGGTTTCCTTAAGCTGGAGCAGTAAACAGTGGTTTTACTGTGAATGTGGCCATATATCATCTGGACAGATAGCACTGTGTCTGGGGTGAGTCCAGTATACATCCTTAGTGTAGACAAACCTTCCATTTTCCACCATTTAAGCTAGTCTCTACCTTTAGTTGTAGTGGAGGTCCATATCCCATTGCCATTGTTGAAGTTGTCACTCTAGCCCGCTTCTATACATGGAATGGAAGGCATGGTATCATCTCATCCTTTCTTAGCAAAAAATATCCTGAATAAATCACAGGTCTTTCCTCAGCACCTGACACTTAGTCCTTTAAACCAGGGATGGACAAAATGTGGCCCACAGATCTCTTATGTCCATTTTTTTTGAGCTGTTAAGATCCTCCTGATGCCCTTCTAATGGTAGCTTCCAGGAGCACCAATTTTGCAATGAAACAGGGTCCAGGTTCTTGAAAATGAAAGCAGAACTAACCTTTTCTGGTTTTGATGGGGGGATACTTTTATGCATTTCCAGGGCTGTTGTGACTAGTGTTGGCAATCAGGTGAGGTTGCCAGACTGAAAACTCGACAGGTCTCCTCTATCTTTAACAGTTGTATAGATGAGGGAATTTTAGCAGGTGTTACTTGCCATGCAGCCAGGTAACAAGCCACACCTGATGCAATTCCCTGTTCTGCCCAACCATTAAAGTTACAGGAGCCATCTCTAGTCACTCTGGACAAGTCTATACAATGAAAATCATTCTTTTAGAATGTGAGTAGAATGTGATCTGGCCATACGTGATTCAAACATATTCACACTACTTGGGTATGTGTGGAAAAAGTCATCAAACTCTAAAGAAAAGGGCATCACAATTTTTACCAAGGTATCTGCAAGTGTGTGCATTATCGGATGTGTGAACATCTGAATCACATGCTTTCACATGGCAGCACATTTCAGCAGAGTATAGGTGTATGGGTGTTATTGCTAACAGATTTCTTTAGTTTTAGGTGTATATAGGATTTGCCTATTCTCCTTGGCATTTTATAGCATTTTTTAATTTTTATTTTTCAGACTGAAACTGGTTGTTTTCCATATCCACTTTCTGTGTCTCACTGCCAAAGGAAATGGTCATTTAAATTAATAATAATAATAATAATAATAATAATAATAATAATAATAATAATAATAAATAAATAAATAAAATTTATTTATGTTTCCCCGCCTCTCCCGGTGGATCGAAGCGGGGTTACAGACTAAAAAAAGCACAAAGTGTTTACATAAAAATACAGTTAAAAGCAGCTAAAAGCAATAAAATATACAACATCATACAGTAACAATAACATCAACACACAAGGCAGGGATCATACACAGATAGTACAGTGGTACCCCGGGATACGAATGCGCCGCCTTACGAAATTTCCGGGTTACGAAAAAAATCAATTGAAAAAAACTGTTCCGGGTTACGAAGGTTATTTCGGGTTACGAAAGAAATTTTGGTGCTTTTCGGCGCTTTTTCGCACCAAATCGCGGCTTTTCCCCATTAGCGCCTATGGGTTTTCGGCTTGCGAAAGCTTTTCGGGTTACGAACGCGGCGGCAGAACGAATTAAATTCGTAACCCGGGGTACCCCTGTACAAGTCATTCATATCAGGGGGGTATTCATATCAGGTGGGGTATGCTCGGCTAAAAAACTTGGTTTTAATCGCTTTTCTGAATGTTTCTAACGAGGTCGCTGAGCGGATCTCCTCAGGCAGACTGTTCCAGATTCTCGGAGCTGTTGTTGAAAATGCTCTTTGCGAAGTAGCAACATACTTAGAGGTTGCTATCTCCAATAGGTTTATATAGGGAGATGCGGTCCCGTAAGTAACTCGGGCCCAAGCCATGTAGGGCTTTATAGGTAATAACCAACACTGTGCCCGGAAGCAGATAGGGAGCCAGTGAAGATCTTTTAAGATAGGTGTAATATGGTCAAACCTTGATGAACTGGTGACCAATCTGACTGCCGTATTTTGCACTAACTGAAGCTTCCGAACTTGGTACAAGGGTAGCCCCATGTAAAGCACATTACAGAAATCTAGACGAGAGGTTACCAGAGCGTGTACCAACGTTTCAAGGTCCCTTCAGTCTAGGTAGGGTCGCAGTTGGCGTATCAACCGAAGTTGATAGCAAGCCCTTCTGGCCGTCACATCTACCTGAGATGTCAATTGCAGGGACGAGTCCAGAAGTACTCCTAAACTGTGAACTTCGTCCTTCAGGGGAAGTGAGACCCCGTCTAGGACAGGTTGGCAAATTTCCTTCCTCAGACCTGAGGGACCTATCACAAGTACCGTTTTCTCTGGATTCAGTCTGAGTTTGTTTCCCCTCATCCAGCCCATTACCGACTCCAGGCAGGCATTCAGAGGAGGGATGCCATTCTTAGTCACTGCATCAGTCAGAGACATAGAGAAACATATTTGGGTGTCATCGGCGTACTGATAATACCGTGCCCCGTGTCTCCGGATGATCTCTCCCAGCGGTTTCATGTAAATGTTGAACAGCATGGGGGACAGAATAGCTCCTTGAGGGACACCAGATGTCAGTTCCCTCTTAGAGGAGCAAGTGTCCCCCAGCTTCACCATCTGGAATCTGCCCGAGAGGTAGGATCGGAACCACTGGAGCGCAGTGCCCCTGATGCCCAGCTCCCCCAAGCGCTCCAGAAGGATACCATGGTCAATGGTATCGAAAGCCGCTGAGATGTCCAAGAACACCAACAAGGTCACACTTCCCCTGTCAATGCCCAGACGGAGATCATCGACTAAGGCGACCATGGCAGTCTCAACTCCGTATCCCGCCCTGAAGTCGGTTTGAAATGGGTCCAGATAATCAGTTTCATCCAAGATAGCTTGGAGTTGGAAGGCAACCACTCTCTCGATCACCTTGCCCAAGAATGGCAACAGGGAGACTGGTCTATAATTGTTTCTCACCAGGGGGTCCAGGGAGGGTTTTTTCAGCAGCGGTTTAACCACTGCTAATTTCAATTTAGATGGAAATTTTCCCTCCCGGAAGGATGCATGGATTATAAATCGTAACAATGTACAGTGGTACCCCGGGATACGAATGCGCCGCCTTACGAAATTTCCGGGTTACGAAAAAAATCCATTTAAAAAAACTGTTCCGGGTTACGAAGGTTATTTCGGGTTACGAAAAATTTTTTGGTGCTTTTCGGCGCTATTTCGCACGAAATCGCGGCTTTTCCCCATTAGCGCCTATGGCTTTTTCGCCTTACGAAGATTTTCGGGTTATGAAAGCGGCGGCGGAACGAATTAATTTCGTAACCCGGGGTACCCCTGTAGTTACGGCATCTCCTCCCTGGGCGGTCAACCACGAAGGACAGGGGTCGAGAGAGCACGTTGTCTTCTTTACACATCCAAGGAATTTGTTCACTTCATCGGTATTTACAAACTCAAAGTGATCCAGCTTAATGGAGTCCATTGTTAAAGATCTCTGATTAGGGAGGAAATATGAAATGGTTTTTCAGCTCCCTGGCTACTGGCTGGAGGTCTCTTAGGCTGCATCCACACTGCAGAAATAATTGAGTTTGACACCACTCAGTGCTATGGAATTCTGGGAATTGTAGTTTGTTGTGGCACCAGAGCTCTCTGGCAGAGAACATGAAACGTCTCACAAAACTACAGTTCCCAGAATTCCACAACATTGATCCATGGCAATTAAAGCGGTGTCAACCTGGATTATTTCTGCAGTGAGGATGCACCCCCAGTGGCATCACCCCCTCCTCCAGTTATTAACTCTTTCTGCCCTCATTAAACCTCCTAATATGCTGGTTTACCTGAACAGCAACTTTCAACTTTTTTTCCAACACACCCACACACCACAAGTTATGACTGGGCAGTGGGAAGCGATGACAGTCCTCCCCTCCCTCTGGCCCATGGCTTGGAAAGGCAAGTGTTGTGGGGAAAGAGAGAGAAAGAAAACACCAATGAAGGCTTTGCAAGTTTTTTTGTTCTGAGAGAAAAGACAAACACTACATTTTTGATCAAAACTTATTTAAAGCTGAGATCATATGACACCAGTGGGAACAGGTGAAAAGGGAAGCAGAGATGCATATGTCCGACCCTTTGATTGATAGCTAAAAATGACACCAGCAAGAATATAGGTGGCAACGCAAGCGGAAGTGCGTATGTCCTCCCCTTTGACTGACAGCAAATAATAACAGCAGCCAGTTATATGTGGGCACAAATAATTCACAGACACTTCCTTCCTGCCCAACATTTTAATTCACAATGGTTCTGCATGTAGCCAACAAAATGTGCACAGATACAAATAGTTAGGATTCTGCTGAGGAGAAGTGGATACAATTGAATGTCAGCCTGAAGGTGTGAAAATCCACCCTCTGGTAAGCCTAGTTACCAGGACTATCCCAGGTGCTGAGATTTCAGGGCTAAAACCTGAGATTGAAAGACAGCCCCTTGTGAATTACAGGATGCAAGCCATGGTGATTTTACAAGGCTGATGTTACAGGGGGCAGGCTCAAGTAATGTCATTTAGCAGGATAAAATAAACAGCCACAGTTACAGACTAGCACTCAAATCAAGAAGATTAAATGAGAGAAAACATAAATACATATACTTTTCAAATTAGTTCTGTCATCCTGAGATTCCTCCTTTTCACTGAGAACTGGAGATGAAACTGCAGACCCTAATATCTGGTAAGGGTCCTGGGGAGAGAAAACTGGTTCTCAGACCCTTGAAATTGCCAAACCTCGTTTTAAAGTGTCAGGGACTGAATGTGGGATCTTCTGCATGCGAACTATAAACTCCACTCTCATTCCCTTAAAGGCAAGGCTTCTGATAATCCTCCTATTTAAAAGAAATAAGAACAATAATCAGTGGTAAAGGTCCAATTGACTCTAATGATGGAAAATATCAGTCAATATCAGTGAACAAACTCACCCTCTAGAATTCGATGGAGCCAATGCATAGGCTGCCCATTACTGACTTCAACAGGCCAAAGGACAGTCAGCCATAACAAATGGTCTGGAGGTGTTGAAGCTGGTGCCATCAAATATTAAAAAGCCTTTCCCTCTTTGGAGGAGAAATAAATAATTGAGTACAGATTTGAATTATGAAAGGAATCCATTGTTGCTAATAAATAAATCACGTAGAGCCCACCCTGAAGCCTTACAGTGGATGTAGCCCACGGCTGTGCAAATTTTGTACATTCAGATGGAAAACATTGTTTTGCCTGTTGGTTATCTGTTACAGAATTAGATGTCATTTTGCCAGGGCCACCAGAAGACAGGTAACAGTATTCCCTACCCTTAGGGCCAAAAGCAAACAAGTACAGGAGAATAGCACACTCATTTTCCAAATCTAGGAAACTCTGTACAGGTCACTAATCAAGTGCCACTCTTGTGCTGAAACTACATCATCTCTGGGACTCTTGGTGGTGATGGTGATGACCCAGGGGAGTATGCTCTGCAGGTTCAACAGGTTTTATTCCAAAAAATCAAAAGAAAACAAACTGGAAGATCACTTTTACTTTTAACCTCCACCCTGCTGCATTTCATTTTTAAAAATCTTTATTGGGTGATTGGGGTGAAATGCTGAGGAACTCTGTGCTTTATTTTTAATAGCATAAAACACTATTCCTAAAACCAGGAATTGTTAGGAAGTGTGAGATATAGTAGTGGATCTCTCTAGCAGTGTAATCAAGTTGGCAAGGCAGAAGATGGCCAACAACCAGTTCCACCCTGCTTACACACCTGTAGTGGTCTAGCAGAAAAGAGCCAGTTTAATCTTCTTCAGTGGCA
Organism: Sceloporus undulatus; assembly: GCF_019175285.1. Taxonomy (NCBI): domain Eukaryota; kingdom Metazoa; phylum Chordata; class Lepidosauria; order Squamata; family Phrynosomatidae; genus Sceloporus; species Sceloporus undulatus. The sequence goes on along the minus strand of NC_056522.1, from coordinate 42,098,031 downwards.
TGTCTAGTATATTTGACACCTGGTGCTGATCATTTTTAATACCACACCTCCTCTTTTCAATAGTCTTTTCTGGGTCTGATGGAGCTGCTGACGAGGTAGCAAAGGGAGGCAACTCTACCACCTGGCCAGTGCTGAAAGACCTGAAAACAGATCCTTTTATGTGTCTAGTGGAGTTGTTGGCTGGGCAGCAAAGGGAGGCAACTCTCTTTACCTGTCGTTCAGCAAACCACTGGACCCGGAAGGCAGTCCAGTCCCACCAGCAGCCAATGGTGGGAGTGGGCTGCTGAGGCCACCCTGCAGCCTTTTCCAAATGTGGCGGAGCTGCTGGCCAGGCAGGAAAGGAAGTCAACTCTCTTTATTGTCTGGCCAGCAGAGCAGCTGGTAGTAGGATGGGCTGCTCTTACTGCCCTACAGCCTTATCTGAGTCTGGTGGATCTGCTGGCCAAGCAAGAGAGCCACCAGTCCTGGAAGGCAGGCCTTTCTCATCAGAGGCTGTTGTTGGGACCCTTTATGGTTGCTAACTCTAACAGGAATAGCCATTTTCCCCACTGTTTTTTTTTAAAAAGAGAGTGAGTTTATAGGAGTCTTTGGATTAAAAACTATCAGCAGAATTACCTGTAGGCTACCCACCACCACCCAATAGGCTACATTAAAAAAAAAAATACCCCCAGCTTGTCTTCAAATCATACTTGCACTTGTTCCATAGAAGTGTCCTCCAGTTCCAAATATGATACTTGCAAAATCTTTTTGAAGCCAGACTTACAGGGAAATCAAGCATTCAAGAACTGAAATACTTCAGCCTGGGGAGATGATCCCCAAGTGTATTGAAATAATATCTATGAGCAGGAACAATGGGATGGGAGGGGAGGGGAGGAGAGGGGAGGGGAAACTGGTACAAATTACCCAAACCTGGTAGTCTGGAAAAGGTGCTGGTCTCAACTATGTTACGTATGCTTTTGTCTTTCAGGCAGGAGATAATAATAATAAGAATAAGAATAAGAATAAGAATAAGAATAAAATTTTATTTGTATACCGCCCTTCTGAAAATCAGGGCGGTGAACAACAAGAAATAACAATATAAATAACAGAACCATACGTTAAAAACAATTCAATAAAAATAATAAAAATTTCATGTCGGCAAGACAGTGCTGACATGGGGGGGGAGAATTACTGGTCAGGGTAGGCTTGTTCGAATAAATGGGTTTTTAACCCCTTCCTGAATTGAGGTAGGGAGGTGGCTGCGCGGAACTCGAAGGGCAGCGCGTTCCAGAGGTTGGGGGCTGAGATGGAGAAAGCCCTCCTAGAGGTGGAATTATATTTCACCTCTGGAACTCTTAACAATAGCTGCCCTGAAGATCGAAGTGCGCGGGGCGGATTGTACGGGGTTGTACGATTCCTGTTTTTTTGATCCAGTAGGAGCCAGCATAGTGTAGTGGTTTGAGTGTTGGACTAGAACACTAGGTGAACAGGGTCTGAATCTCCACTTGGCCATGGAAACCCAGTGAGTAACCTTGGGCAAGTCACTTTCAGCCTCAGAGAAAGGCAAGGCAAACCCCTTCTGAACAAATTCTGCCAAGAAAACCCCATTATAGATTTGCCTTGGGATCATCATAAGTCACAAATGACTTGAAGGCACATAATGACAAGAGTAGGAAGAATGAGCACCAGCCTTGCTTACAACAGACCAGTCTCTGAGCATTTAGCCCACAACAAAATGGCCTTAAATTACATATCAAATACTGCAGAAATCTGTCTGTTATGAATGTAACTGGCACCCACTCTTCCTGCTCTCAGATCTATAATCCTAGATGAATGAGGTGAGGAACACATGAGACAGGTGTATAGAAAGACTCCCTGAAATCTCCTGAGAGGCCTGGGTTCCTTCAGTATCTGATTTCATTTGATTCTGGAACTGTTGCTTGAGCCAGGTTTTAATATAGGCCTGTCGCATGTGTACCAGCCAGTCTTACAACAAAGAAGACTCCCCAATGTTGTTGTTGATGTTGTTGTTGTTGTTGTGTGCTCTCAAATCAATTTCCGACTTATGGCAACCCTAAGGTGAAACCCCATGGGGTTTTCTTGGCAGGTTTCTTCAGAGGGGGTTTGCCATTGCTGTCCTCTGAGGCCAAGAGAGTGTGATTTGTCCAACGTCACTCAGTGGGTTTCATGGCCGAGCTGGGAATCAAACCTGGGTCTCCAGAATCCTAGTCCAACATTCAAACCATCACTGTTTGAAAAACCTGGTACTTTTAACTAGGAGGGGGGTTTGGGGTCCCCCTGTGGCCTAAACACACACTCTCCTCAACTTTCCTATGTTTGAGAAGAGGAGGGTAGCTTGGATAAGTGGGCTAGCCTTCCCTCATGGCTAATTGTGTGTGTTAGCCTTTATTAAGCACTTCCTTATGACGGGAAATCATGGCCCAGTCTGTACGTGCTGAAGAATCCCTTCATGTCCCATGTGGATGCTGGAGGTATATCTGCTGCATACATTGGTATGTGGGAGGGGTTTATATTCCCAAGCCTTTATGCCTTCTAAATTTCATCTTCTCCATTCTCATTATACTCCCCCAGGTCCTTAGCAGAAGAACCAAAGAACATCAGGAGTCTCCATAAATAATTACTTAAGCAAGCAAGTGGTCTCTCAAAAGATTTTTTTCAGTCACCTTCCTGCTCCCACCCCCAGCATACCAACTGTGCCTTGAAAAGCAGTTTGAATAATTTCCTGCTGCTTTCCATATCTTTAGACCTCCTTTCTGGGAGATAGCGATTCTCCTGTTTTTAAATTTCTGTTTGCCATACAGCTTTTAAAGGCACTGGAATCCTTCCAGAAAATAGCAACTTGAGAGATAATGTTGGACAGCGCAGGGTGATGTTCTTTTACATTCTGTGAGATTATATCAGTGTACGTAATTAATCAAGCCATCAAACATAACCATTTCAATTTCTTTTTGTACAAAAAAGCAGAATTGATCTACCCACACAACTTCTTACGTGAGCACCTTCACAGACTGTATGGTTCCTTAAGCAGCTCTGAGAAACTGTTTGTACCTCTACCAAACAGGTGTCACAACACAAGAGCTCATTAGGGGACATAATGAAGGTAGCTTATGCCTTTTATACTTTTACAATGTACTTAAAAGCAATAATACCTTTTCTGGATAAATTAGTTTCTTTTTGTTGGGCCTTTGTGACTGTAGAGAAAATCATTGGAAGACCATTGTAACCAGGAGGTTTAGATGACATGCATTCATTTTCTATTATATCTTAGCATATTTCTCAAAAACCTTTGTGCTCTAGTCAGCTTTGGTCGTGACCTTGGCAGCTGAGCATGTTTTTTTTTCTTAATGTGGCCTTGGAACAAAAGAAGCAGATATCTGCCAAGGTGCATCCCAAATGATAAGTGTAGAGATGGTCATTCTGTTATCTATTCTTTAGATGAGTAGACAAAACACATGCATTAAGTGTCCCTGTCCAGTACAGTATGGCTTTGCCTATATAAACCCCTAATGATTGCCCACAGGGAGCTCAGTAAAGTGCAAACCAGGACAGTGGGTGCTGCACATCAGTAGTCTGGGATGTCTCTGCTGTTGTCTTCTAGGAAAGTAAGCCCGCTTGTTAGGATTTATAACTTTCAGATTTATTAGCCTGCTGTGCCAATAAAGCTTTAAATCTTTCAAACAGTAAAGGTTATTGTTCCAGATCGAAAAGAACTTCTTACCTTTGGCAAAACAATGACCCACTGGATATTTTTTTTTTCATTTTTTTTTTCATTTACAGTGATAAGTAGGGTTTTGGTTTTTTTAAAGAGTGCAACAGATATGCAAATTGGTAAGTGAATTGGTTACAAAGATCCTGTAGCCTGAAAGATGAGGAAATCACAAGGGGGGTGGAAAGATCTGTAAAACCAAAGCAGAAAGGGGGGAATGGGGAAGGCAACTGAAGACTTGCAATGCTGGGTTGTAGCAGCATGTCTACAGTAAGCAGTACAATGATGATTAATCTGGGAATGAATGGGATTTTACTCTAGGTGATCCTAGTGTAGTTGTGTGTGCCTACATATAACAAGTAAGGTAAACAGCTGCCTCCTGAATCACTTCTGAGCATGTGGGAAGAGCAAAACAAAGCAAAGGGGAAAACAGATTAGCCTGTCATACCAGCTATCCTGCTATGCTGATGTTCTGTAAATTTTGCCACCAAAATGGAAGGGAAGAAAAAAATCATCCTGGTATACATGTTGGAAGAAGCTTTCTCTAGGAAATTAAAAATGTTTTTGTCTACTTATGCAAGGCTTATCTGACCTGCTTTATGCATAATGTCAGTTCTGAATAACAGGTTTGATGAAATATGCTCAACTGTCCTTATTTGTGATGCAGGAGTCTACATTTATTCTTTCCATGTTATTTCTACTCCTGGTATCAAAGGTTCTGTTAAAGAAATAAAACTCAAGAGCACATCTGCCTTGTTAATTGAGGTATACCTGTATCTTAGTTTTGGGAAGATTAAAGGTTTAAAAGTAACTTGTAATATGTGTAACTAATTGTGTCCAAGATCTGAAAGAGATCATCACCTCCCAAGATGCTTCTCCTTGACCAGATGGCTTGCCTGTCTGATCTTTGAAGTTCTAATTACAAGGCCATCAGGTGTTGCTTTCTTTGGTCCTGGCCTTGGGAATGCTATTATGGAAGGAACTGCTGACTGGTTGTATAGTTTTGATAGATGATGCCTGCTTCCTATCTATTCTAGAAGCTGGTCTTGTGCAAGACTCAAATTATTTCTCAAATCCAATTTATCTTGGCCATACTGTAATCAAACACAGATTACATATTTTTGAAGTTTGTAGAATAGGTGATTGTAGCACCACCAAACTGAATGTCTGTGAACAGATTACATCCATTAATGTCTCCCTTTCCTCAATGACGCTATGTGTGAAATTAAATGAACTTGGGTAATTTTGACTATTACCCAATTAAAGCCGTACACTGGGGAATGATGGCTTTAATTGGGTAATAGTCAAAATTACCCAAGTTCATTTAATTTCACACATAGCATCATTGGCAAGTTCTTAACATTCAAGGGCACTGGATCATTTGTTGTTGTTGTTGTTAATTGCTGTCAGGTCGACTGACTTATTGCGACCCTATGAATGGGAGATCTCCAACTGCCCTGCTCAGATCTTCCAAACTCAGGGGTGTGACTTCCTTGATTGAGTTTATTCAATTGTAATAGGATCTCTCAATTTTCCTACTGCCTTTCACATTACTAGGGATTGTTCTCTTTTCTAGTGAGTCATGTCTTTTCTAGGGAACAAGCATCGTGTAGTGGTTTGAGTGTTTATAACTCAGAAGACCAAGGTTCAAATCCTTGCTTGGCTATGGAAATTCACTGGGTGACCTTGAGTAAATCACAGTATCTTAACTTCAGAGGAAGTTACAGGCAAGCCCCTCTGAATAAATTCTGCCAGGAAAACTCAGTGATATGTGAAGTCGAAGGCTTTCACGGCTGGCATCCATAGTTTTTTGTGGGTGTTTCCAGGCTATGAGGCCGTGTTCTAGAAGAGTTTATTCCTGACGTTTCGCCAGTAGTTGTGGCTGGCATCTTCAGAGAATGCTGGCATGGAAGAGAGTGAGGTATATATACTGTTGGTTGAGAGGAAGTGATTTGCATGTTAATAAGTGTATTGTTCTGTTGTTGAATGGCACGCCTATTTCAACAACAAATAAAAAGTGCTAAAATTGTTATAGTACTGTGCATCTAAAGCTGGATGAGTAAGAAATTAGAAGGACTTTGGACTATTTTTAACCTTCCTTTGATTAATTCCACTTGGAGGGGTTTTCCCACTGATGTGAATATTTTATTGACAATTTTTTAATAGAAATTTTATTAAGGTATTAAAAACATACATTCTGCATACATGATTCATACATATTTCATTATTACCCTTATATGCATATTAACTACAAAAGAAAAATAATAACCATATTCTTACTCTTTGACAATTTTTAAAAAAGAAATACAATTAAAGTAAATTAAATGCCAGAACAAAGGAGTAGAAATATTAATTTTTCCCTAAGAAGAAGATTGCCAGAACAGTGCTCAGTGTAAGATGGCATTCTGCTTGCACTTAAGACTCACTTTTGTGATGTACTCTGAGTGTGATACCTGCTGCTCAGTCTGAAAGCGGTCATGTATTCACTTCTGATAATAAATAATAGTATTTCTATGAATCTCCAGGTGTTGTCAGATTCCAGTTCCCATCAGCCCTGGGAAACCTTGTCAAAGGCCTTACTGAAATCAAGATATACTATATCCACAGCATTCCCTTCATCTACCAAGCTGGTAATTTTATCAAAGAAAGAGATAAGATTTGTCTGGTGTGACTTGTTTTTCTGAAACTCATGTTGACTTTTTGGGATTATGGCATTGCCTTCTAGATGTTGACAGACTCTCTGGAAAGGCAATGGTTCCCCACTTTGTTGTTGTTGTTAACTGCCCTCAAGTCAGCCCTGACTCGTGGCAACGCCACGGATGAGACATCTCCAAGCCTCGCTATCCTCCACTGCTCTGCTTATTCTTTTAAGTTCATGTTTGTGATCTCCTTAATCGAGCCTAGCCATCTTCCTTTCTATTTACTGCTCTCAACCTTTCCTAGCATTATTATCTTTTTGAATGACTCATCATGCCTTCTCATGATGTGGCCAAAGTACAAGAGCTTCAGTTTTATCATATTGGCTTCCAGGGAGATTTCAGGCTTGATCTATTCAAAGATTCATTTGTTTGGCTTTTTGGCTGTCCGCAGTATCATCAGCACCCTTCTCCAGTAACACATCTGAAATTAATTTTTTTTCTTATCCGCTTGTTTTTACTATCCAGCTCTCACATCATGGTGATGGGAAATACTATGGCTTGGACAATTCTGACTTTGGTGCTCAGTTGTATGTCTTTATTCTTTAGGATCTTATCTAGTTCTTTCATTGCTGCCCTTTCTGTTCCTTCTTATTTCTTTGCTGCAGTCACCATTCTGATCAATGTTTGACTGTATCATTCAGGCATTCTATTAGTCTACAGACAGAATTAACAGGATGAGAGGCAAGAGAAATGCAACATTTTGTACAGCTGAGAAAGAAGGAGAAATAAGCATTACAGTATTAATAGTTAAAAGGAACTGCAAGCCTCAAAACCATTAAATGAGATCATTCTGAATTCTTGAGTTGAATGGTTCTTTCCCCCCACCCTTCCATGAATTCCCCAAGGAACTCATGGAGCAAGGGGGGGGGGGATTTGTGGAAAACTACAGTTGGCTCATTAGATGGGAATTTACAAGATACAGTTTTATGGCTCCATCTGTTGAAAATATATAGTTCTGTTAAGTCTTTGGAGATGTTACCAGCTTTGGACAAGCAGAAGTTCATCTTTAAATGTATCTGCTCTCATAAAAAGCAGGGGGGGAGCTCAGTGCAAACCAACAAATGGATAATTTCTGAGCAGATGTGTGTAAAGAATACACTTCATGATGTGATAAATATTAAATGCAAAAAAAAAAAAAAAAAAAAGACAAGATTCCATAGAATCAGATGAAAGAGACAAGATGGTGGGTTGCTAGAACTGTAAGCATCATTTCTAAAGACACAGGTTCACCAATCCACCACATCCTAAAGTATACACTACAACAAAGGAGGACAACAGGGATGGAAGCAAAATTTATAAATGTTAAAATCCGGAGTGAAACTGATTTCTTGTTTGAGAGTCCTAGATGGATAAGAATCTTTGCAGTTTAGGACTGAGTCCACATCAAAAATGCATGTGGGATTTCTGTACAGAAAAATAATGAAAGCATGATTTTCTATGCAGAAAAAAACATTTATGCACAGAATCCCACTTGTAGGTTTGCACACAAACACACAAATCCTAAACTGCAAATAATCCTTGGAAAGTACAGGTTATGGGTAATCCTTGGAACAGAATCCTCGGAAATTACAGATTCACAGTGTGCAGAAAAATGATTAAATTACTTATTCTTGTCTATAAGCATGAACATATTGGCCAACTTCCCCAGGCTGGGGACCAAAACTGGATTCTCTCCCTTCCTACCACATAACCCATTATTGGCTGTGCTGTCACAGGATTGTCTTAGGTCACATTTGCCAATAAAATCCAGCAATAACTGCAGGAACTCTCAATGGTGCTGGAGGGTGCTAGTGCATCTTCCTAGACTACAGAATCCTGTGAAACTGCAAGAAAGGCTGACCATTTCATTCTTTTCCAGAAAAAAAGGAAGTGGTTTAGGAGAGATGGGAGTGGTGGAGAAGGGACACAAAACTGGAAGGGGAGAGTCACATGTAGCCTTCAAGGCACATGTCGCTAGCTTCCACAATTTGCCCATGATTGGTTTCCCCCCTCCTGCTCTTAGTTTTGCAAGATGTTGCTTAAACCTAACTAAATGCTGAACTGCAAGATTGTCTGCACTAAGTAAATGTGAAAAGGTCATTTTGGGGGTGTAATTATTTGTAGGTGTTTTTTTCCCCTTGTCTCATTGTTGTGAGTAAAACATGTTTGATGTAATCATGTATACAGCTAAAACAGCCTGGCTTGCACCACTGACAAATTGCAACTTTTAGCAAATACATGGTTGTATGACATTATGATGTCATGTGCTCTGAATTCTTGTGCATGTATTTTTAGGCCTGCCATACATGTACTAAGTTTAACTTCATTTCAGCAGTGGGAGCATAAACTCTTTTGACAATTGGTTGTGTGAGGGTTTGAGAAGCCAGGTCATGTAATTGGATTAATGTGCTCCATTCCTGAGGCAGCCAGCCAAATTAGTCAGTGGCCTAAACTCTTTTCACACAGTGTAACTGGGGTCCAAGGATAAGGCCAGCTGTAATGTAGCCTGTTGTTTTCATATCCCAAAATGGATTCTCCTGTAACAGGCAAAATATTCAGCAGAAGTGTTATCCTTGTACTTATTGAACTGTATTTCCAGAGGAAAACTCTCTGCTGTTAAGAGAAGAGAGGCCATCCAAGGCAATATTCCTGGGTTAGTCTTAGAAGTTCCCTTGCTTGCATGCAGCTATGTAAGACCAGTGTGCAAACGTCACCAAAGATCCAACAATGTCATTGAATATAAACATGGAGAAAGGCAACACTGAAGTGGAAAATGACTCTGTGATTGGAGAAAATGTTTTAAATCGGGGTGGGCAACTTTACTGGGGCAAGAGGCCAAATTTCTGCACACACCCTAAACACCTGCTGGCTCCACTCTCACGCAACTGTACCAAAATATCTTGTTTCCCCTCCTTTTCTCCTTCAAAATGACCAGTTCGTGAATTCTTGAACTTTTACAATGTCACACTCTCTCACTATTTTGGATGAGAAATGGAAGGGAAAAAAACAGCTATTAGAGAGGTGTTGAGGGCTACTTTTTCCCCCCGCCATGTTTGCATGTGTTAGCATGTGTTTTGTTTTGTATTTTAAATGAAGGTTCAGGGGCTTTGAAGGATTATTGGAAGCTTCAGGGGTTGCAAGAATAGGGTCCAAGAACGTCACGTAGCCTATGGGTTGCACTTTCTGTATTTCTGTTTTAAAGGACTTTGACGTTTTCTAATCAAACGTTTTGGATCAGGATCCTCCTTAGACAAACTTTACTAACAGAATGTAGTGGAACTGTATAATTTATGATCAGAGTGAGACCAAGACAATTTGCTGCCTAACACTAAGAAATAGGACCCTGCTTGAATAAAGATACATAATATTTAAAGCCAGCCAAATGATTTATTTATTTACTTAATGATATTTTATACTATTTAATTTAATTTAAATGCTGCTCACCATTATTAAAAAAATTGATTGCACCATTATTATTTTGCATGACACACCAAATCCATTGCCCCACACTACCTTACAATAGGGCTGGTCCTAAAGAGATTACAATGAAAGAAAAACGTAAGGATAACATTTTCTGGACTAGTGGTGACTACAGGAGTTTCCAGGACACCAGTTAACTCCAATAGTTGAAGAAGCTGCATATCTTCTGTCCCACTGAAAGCCTGCACCAAGATTTAAAGATATGGTGAGTAGATATTGATATTATTTAAAGGGGGTGGGAATACATAATAGATGCAAATGATTTGTGCTTCCTATTCTCTATGCTCCTTTTTATAATCTGACATGAACATTTTACAACTTCCTCTGATGGTGACATGCATCAGCTCCCATGGAATAGACAAGTTGCCCATTTAACTGTAGAGACAAAATGTGAAAGTCTCTTTTGGCTATTATGAAGCAGTGGTGCCCCACATTGTGGTGTCACCCAGTGTGGGGGTGGGACTTTGGAGCAGTGCTTCAGGGGCAGAGCCAAAAGAGCCCCTCCCTTCCTGCCCCACATGGCTTTACCTTGGAGTAAAGCCGTACATGGCAGAGAGGGAGGGGGCCTGGTGCCAGGCCCTTCCCTTCCCTGCCTTGGAAAGGTTGAAAGTCAAGTCTCACAGGGCAGGGATGGAGGGCACCAGACCCTTCCCCTCCCTGCCTTGGGACGTGGGGCACCGGGCCCTTCCCCTCCCTGCCACTTGCCATCGCACATGGCAGGAAGGTAGGGGGGCATTCACTGAGTGTCTCCCCACTTTGGTGGTGTTAGTAAAACTACTGTTATGAAGTACCAAAGAAGACAGGATGTGTAAGTCATACTTCCTCTTGGCTTTTGGCTAATCTAGCCTCCTTCTCTTCCTCAAGTCCACGCTATGAATCCTATTCCTTACAAAACCAAAATGAGATCATCCACACCAGAAGGATATATCTACAGGTTTGTGGGAGCACTAAAATTTTAAGAACTACATGAGCCTTTAGAAAACCCCCAAAGGTAGAAGGATACAAAGAGTCCAAGAAAGATTTAGCATATCTAATATTCAGAGCCTCCAAAGATGAATATTTTATTGTAGCGTTCCCCAATCTGATGTCCACTAATGGTTTTGGACTCAGGGATGAACTGATCTTTCAGTTTCAGTTTCTCTCTATTTCTTATTTTCCCAGCCATTTTACCCCAAATTTTGTTCATTTTATCCCAAACTTTGAGAATATTTCAAATCTCAAGTTTGATAAGTTCCAAACTTCAAAAACCTTTTAGAACTTTGCATAAAATATACATGCATTTTGTTTGCTTTTCACCTCATACATGTACTTTTGTACAATATATAGTTATGTATAACATACAAATTTGGCTGGTGAATTTTGAAGGATAATGAACTTCCAGTTTGGATGTTGTTTTCAAAAGGGCAAATTTAAGGGAGCTTGCAGTAAAATGGAAATGAAATGAATTTGTCCCCCATCTCTGTTTGGATTGCAGCTTCCCTCAGCTCCAGAAAATGGGAGAGGATCCAGATAGTGGAAGTCCAAAGTATCTGGAATGCACAAAGTTAGAGAAGGTGTCTGTTCCATTATTTCTGTTCCTGGTATTATGGAACTGAAACTCTGGCCTTGCTTCCTTGTAGCCTTGATTGTGCATGGAGGCATCTGCTAGGAGCTCCTGTGAGGACATGCACGTAGTAAAAATATTTCTGGTTTTCATTCCTTATAAGCTTGTTTGCTTTGACTCCTTGAAAGCAAGCTGCAGTGAAGTGTACAAGGTCAGCCAGGCATGCACTATCAGTCAAACCAATCACAGCCCTGCACTTCATACACATCTTTCATTTGTAACCTACAAGTTGGTCAGGTTATGTGGGTTTTTCAGTCTATTTTTAACTCAGTGATCTGTCACTGGGGGCTTTAGGGAGCTCTTAGCTGCATGCCTCAGGATTTGTAATGTAATAGCAGAGTATATTATAGGATTTCCTATACCACTTTTTAGAAACAGCAGGTGCAATGTTAGCTTTCAAATGTTGATAACAAAATGCAGATACCATTACAAAGGCATTGCATAACACACCTAACCTTGGGAATATTAGCTCTGCCTGATGATCAACAAACACTGAAAGTACAACCTCTTGTTTTGGCATTTTATGCTAACAATAGCCTACTCTCAGAATAGCTGGCTACCTGGCTTCTTCACCACGTCCTCTTGGATTATCCATTGGTTCTGATAGATTCTTTCCTCGTTGGTGAAGACTGTTGCCCACAGCAGAGACCCTGAAGTTCCTATTCACTGTTCTGTTCTTTAAATATGTATATAATTTTATACAAAATCCTGTTCATCAGTCTGTCTGACTTCTCCTGAATCATCATGTTGGTGCAGGCAGTTAAAGGAGACCAATAGAATTGGCCCTTCCATTAGGTAGAGCGAGTGTACCCACCTCAGACACGGGGGGCATGGGGCAGCAGTAAGATGCCAAATAAGCTAGGTAGTCTGCCCTATTCCTCTCTAAGCTAGACTGCTGTGGAAAGCATAGTCCTATCAGTAGTACTGTATTGGAGCAAAATGGTATTTATCATAATTTATTTCATTTGTATGTCATCTTTCTCCAGAGTGGGACTTAAGGTGGCTCCCAGACAGAGTCAGTTTTTAAAATCTTCACAATAAAAATTTAAAAAGAATTAAAATAACCACATAAAACAGTATAAAAGCATTTAAAAGATTACAAAAGTTTCAAAAGATAAATAAAACATCCCAATAGCTAGAAAGGTAGGAAATTTAGAACAGATAAAAGGAACTTCAGCTTAACCCAGTGCTTAATTAAACCATGAAAATCACTCCCACAAAAATGCCAACTTGGATTTCTTTAAAAGCATAGACAATACGACCATTACTAGCTAGTAGTCAGAATGACTACATATCACCTCCAGTAGTAGAGGCAGCATAGCAATTGCTGGAAAATGTGACAGGCATAGTGCTCTTGCAACCATTCCCTGTTTGTGAGATTCATATAGGCAACTGGTCAGCCAATATGTGAACAGAATGCTGTATCAGATATTTTATCAAACCATGATAGTTTTAACATACGGCCACATTTCTGTACATATTATCATCATGAACAGGTTTCTGCCTTTATATTTTGGGGGCTTTACCAATATGGGAGACCCCTTATATGAACTATGTCTGACATCCCAATACCATAGATGTGTGTAGCACAGGTGACACAAATAATGGTCTCTTCTACTGTACTTCCAAGAGCAATATCAATCCAGCTTATTCATATGGTTAAGATCAACTTCCATTGATTTCACGGTAGAGTAATTGCATACACCAACAAAGTTTGTACATGATCAGTCATTACCCCAAGTAGGGACAGGAAAATTGTCTTTTTTATCTGCACTGGCATGGATGGTTTTTATTTTATTTTGAATCTCAAATTCTTTCTGGCGTAAACATGAAGAAATCTGCAAATTTTGGTAATTTCTTCAAAAACAAAGTGAATTTTTTTTCTTCATTTGTATGTGCTTAAATTCCATAAATCTAGGCTATCCTCATCATGGCAAAGACCATATTGTGCCTGCCTGCCTTTCAAATTGAGAAAGAAAGAGCTAATGACCCTAATTCAGCATCAACATGGCAGAATGAACAAGGATTTTAAAAGTCTTAGGCCATATTCACAGAGCATAATTATAGCAATTTGAAACCACTTTAATTACCATAGCTCCATCCTATCAGATCCTGGGACTTGTAGTTTCATATGGTATTTAGAATTCAACACCATCTAACCACTATCCCCATGAGGGCACCCTTAACCAGTTCTTCACATCCCTCTCTCTGTTTCTCACATTATATTCCAATGCTCACTCTCCTGGTTTTATGCAACAGCCTTTCTCCTGCCTTTGTTCTCTAATAACCATAACCATTGTTAAAACTGAACTTGTCACCTCATCTCCATACTCACAAGTTTTTAATTTGAATTTACATTCACACACACAAACAGCTTCCATAGGCCAGTCTTTGGATTCTCTACTTCAAACATGTTTTTGAGGAAGTAGGCTCAAGTCTATAAACGCTCATGCTACCAATTTTTTCCCAGTTAGTCTCAAAAGTGCTACCAGATCCCTTTGGACATTAGCATAATGACAGCATCCTTCACATCACCTGAAGACAGCAGACTGACTAAAGAGTAATATGTATTACACAGCTCTTTCTTCCATCCACTTTACTTTCCATCTCCTCTCTGCTCCCTGAGGTAGGCATCTTAATGGTAGAGCCAGCCCTGATCTATTCCTCTTTCATTTATATTAGAAGAGGGGCATTTTAAACTGAATAAATTAATCTTGTATTTAACATTCAGTTAAATGCCTTCACTATTGGTATGCTAGACTTACTGGAATGAAACTGAAAAATACCATCCATGATTTTATTCTTCCCTCCATCCCACCCTAACTTCTTGCTCTTCTTTTGAATTTTGAAAAGAAGGCAATACCAGAATGAATTTTTGAAAATCCAATTTCTCATCCACACCATCAAAAAAAAAAAAACCTTTCAATTTTCCTTTCTCCCTCATTTGTATTCTTACAATCAAGGGAAGCCTTAGACACATCCCTCTTTCTTCAGCTTCTTGATTCCCAGATGAAGATGTAAGAGCCCTGGTGGTGCAGTGGTTAAATGCTTGTACTGCATTTGTGAGTTCAGTACTAGCCAGGGGCTCAGGGTCAACTTAGCCTTGCATCCTTTTGTAGGTTGCTAAAATGAGTACCCAGCTTGTTGGGGGCAGTGAGCTTACACATTATAAACCGTGTAGGGTTTATAAGTGAACTGATAAGCAGTATATTTTTATGTATCCCAGAAGAAAACCAAAGATTAAGACATTCCAAATTCAGTTTCTTGAGACAGTTATGGCCCTCTGAATTTTTCATGACCTAAATGTCTCCCAATGGCATCTGGACAGTAGGGGCAATTTCACCATGTTTTTGGAACTTTAGATCTTTTTAATAGGAAGTGACCCAACATTGCTATATGCACTGTCCTTCCTTGATCTATTCATGGAGTAGCATACAAAAGGGCCATTCGAATGCAAAGAAGATTACTCCCTTTTAAGCTAGCCTTACTACCTGTTTGTTTAAAACATTTTAACCTGGGAATTAACTAAACCAGTATGCTGTAATCACAAACTAAAACAAATGGTTTGAATATTGTGATCTAAACATTTTCCCCAAGCCTAAGTGACTAGCAAAAAACAATATCTGCTTTTGCAAAAATCTAGACTTTGAGTAAAGTCTGAGTAAAGAATCAGTTTTGAAATGTAACATTTGTTAGTTTCATAGGAATAATGAGTATCTTATTGAATTAATTAATAACTTAAGTGTGACTTAATTCTGGAATTAAATTCATGATGAAATTCCAATTTAATTTAGTCATTTTAGTTAAAAATAAATTTAATTAAGTCACACTTTACATTAGAAAATTTGCAGCTTAATTGATCTTAACTAATTAGTTTCTGTCTTTGGACAGTAGGAGATGAAAATACCAGACTCAAGAGCAGCAGATACAAATTCCTGTGTATATCACAGGCCTCTAGTTGTTATTTCTGGAATTAGTCCTGTTTTCCACCAGATTACTAGAAATACTGGCAAAGCATAAGATCCACCAACTCCTCAAAGTAGCAGACAAATATCTATGTGAAACCAGAGAGATATTATTTCTAGTTAGCATTTTTACAACAAAACTCTATACACTTCTAGTCAGAATAACTGAATGAAATGTGACTTACCTCCAGGAAAGTGAGTATGGAATTGCTGCCTTAGTATACTCACAATATCTCTTGCACATGGTCTCAGTCATATCTATAATGAATTCTACATACATTAATCAAAACTAATAAGTGAGTGGAGCAAAAGCAGGATATACGGGTAGGAATCCTGTTGGTTAGTTCCAATTAGAGTAGACTATAACTGAACCAATTACTGACTCAACCTATGGGTAAATTAATGTGATTTAGTGGCTCTGTTTTCATTGAGACTAACAATAGTAAATGAAAGTGTTGGATCCCTACTTGACAGAACCAGTGAAATCAACTGGACAAACTAGTTATCACTTACTTAAGTCTTTTGATTTGTAAGCATTTCTAAGAATGAATCCAATCTAATGATATTATTTTTAGAAACACAACATGGTGGGGTCGTAGAATGGTGAGCTAGGGTGGAGGGGAGGAACTAGATTCAAATCCTTACTTGGTCATGTAGCTCACTAGATGACATTGGACCAGTCACTCTGTCTCACATTAGCCTGCCTCTTAGGTTTGTTGTGAGGATAAAAAAGGAGAGAAAGGCTTCATTTCCCCTGAACAGTAATGAAGACTGACACTGGGGGGGGGGGGTCCAAGCCTGCCTTTGAGGAAGGTCAAGGTATAGATGTTAACAAATAAATGAAGAATATGACTTTTAAACTTAGGCTGAGAAATGGTAGCTTGCTTAAAGGGCCAAAACAGACTGACAGTAAGTACCAGCTTGGGGGTGGGCATGGTGTTTAGATGCACCACACCCCCACACCACCAGGAAGCTGCACAGCTGACTGTACATGCAGCAGCTTCACTGTGTTTTGGCGACATTGCATTTACATGTGCTGCATCGCAGAAATGTTAAAAAGCCACCACTGAGGCTGAAAGGGTGGCTTTTTTCTTCCTCAAATAGGAGCTGATTTTTCCGCTCCTATTTGGGGTGGAAGCTGGCCAGATTGGGGCCACGGTGTGTGGTTGCCATGGCCCCAATCCGTCTCTCTCGGAACCGGTTTCACGCTGCCTCTTCGGGGCTGTCTATTTCACTCCGAGTTTGAGTCTGAACTGAAACAGGATTTTCCTTCCTCCCAGAGCCTGCCTGGCCAAGAATACATTGCAATAAGCCACGTTGACACCTGGTCCCAGCCAAGCTGCTTGTTCAGTCATATTAGGAGGTGGTCAAGTTTTACAGTGGGTGCCCAGAGGCAAGCTTTGTGATATCTGGAAGGGAGATGTCAGGTCTTACAAGACTGACTGATCTTGCAAGGCTTGGGGCATCTTGCAAGAGCTTTTGGTCTAATGGGATTTATACAGGATATATATCAGCCTGTGCCACATGATCCAAGCACCTTCCTGGCTGAACCCACCCTCTTATATTATGTGTATCCCCAGGCATTTACTGGTCACCTAACACAGCCAGGAAAGAATCCCCTCCCCCCCAATGCCATTGTGCCATATTTTTCACCTGCCCTGAGGCCTACCCTTAGGGTTGGGCCACTTTGGGGTAAGAAAGCTGGAATATATGTACTTAATTGCAATGAGATGTATCATGAATTTGTTGCTAAAGTAAAAAATGGTATGAGGGGAAGACAGGGAAAACCAGTGAAATAAAATAGATTGCAGTAGGCGCTATGATTGGTCATGGTGACCATCATGTAACACTTTCCAGTTTGGGGACAGCTGGAGGGTATATCTCCTCAGGGTTTGGCCCCCTTTCTATCCCCAAAATTAGATAGCATGTGGTCTGAACCAGGAGCAGACTGATATAGAATGAATATGAATAACATGAGGAAAGCTAAATCAACCTCACAGTATGGGTCTCTCCTTGACTTCTTAAATTGTTGATGTTGTACTTGTCAATAAAGTTGTGCTCTGTTTTCCTTCAGTAATGGTGACTGGCTCGTTCTCAGTGGAAGAAACTAGAGGCAGCTCAGATCACAGCCACTGTGTTATACCATCTCCTATAATTTTGCTACCAGTGTTACTCCAGTTCTTACATTTTCTCTTTTTGACTCATCCCCCCCTCTCCGTTCCCAAGGACAACCCAGTCATAAAAAGTCTTGGCTTTCTTTCCTGCCTTCCTCCCTGTTGTGAACAACCAGTTGCTGTTGGCACAGTTGTTATTATCAGCTCCCATTTTAAGCTAGCATGTTTGGACTGGATGATGAAGTTCTGAAGTTCAGTCGGATCAGCTTGCAGCGCTATCAAGAGAGTGCTTGTCAAAATGTTAGAAAAACGATGACCTTCGATGGTCCATCAGACTATAACTGAAATGTAGGCTTGACATTGTGTCACAGTACAGTAGCATAAATAAGAAGCTGGCCATTGATCTGTTGATGACAGACATAAGTGTGCATATAAAGTGAGCGCTCCTAAATATAGCATACATGGAGAAAGTGCTTCAAGTTCCTAGTGTCCAGGCTTCTTCAAAGTAGGTCATAGATGACCACCAATGGAATAAAAAAGCAGCTGCCTTGCCACTGAAATCCCATGTGAAATCTCAATATTTCAAGACTAGCTGGGGAGAAAGAACCACCTCTAAGAACATATGAAGAACACTACTAGGTGAGATTATGAGTTACAGGATCTGTATGTATAATCCTAGGGAAAGTATTCCACAAAAATATATCCCCCATCTCTTGCACTTCTCGGTTTAATAGGTCTTGACAACAGGACCACAATAAATACACAGTGTCCCTTTTCATCTTTTGTGAACTTAACTGGTCACTTGGAAATAAATCTCAATGAATTCAGTGGGAGTTATTCCCAAACAAAGATGGTGAAGACTTAAATTCAACTCACATTTTTGAGCAAGATGAACTAATTTAGATTTCTCAGACCAGTATGTAGACTGGGATGCAGTTATCCTTTTCTGCATTATTCACCTCTCTAAATTTTGCAATGCAGTTGTAATTTTTTAAAAAAGATATTAAAGTATTTTACAGACTAAATGTGAAAATATATGTTGTTGCTATTAGCTGCCTTTGAATCAATCTCAGCTCATAGCAACCCTGTGAATGAGATATCTCCAAGCTCTTGTCCTCAACTGCTCTGCTCAGGTCCTGCAGATTCAGGCCCATGACCTCCCTGATTGTCTCTAATAATCTGGCATGTGGTTTTCCTCTCACTACTTTTCCTAAGCATTATTGTCTTTTCTAATGAGTCACGCCTTCTCATAATATGGCCAAAGTACGACAGACTCATTTCAGTCATTTTGGCTTCCATGGAGAGTTCAGCCTTGATCTGTTCAAAGACCCATTTGTTTGCCTTTTTGGCCTAACATGGTATCCTCAGCACTCTTCTCCAACACCTCATCTCAAATAAGTTGGCTTTCTTTCTATCCACCTTCTTCACTGTCCAGCTCTCACATCTGTACATGGTGATGGGGAATATCATGGGTTGGATGATCCTAATTTTCAATTCAATTCAAATTTTATTGCTTTTGACGAAAGGTCATTGCACAGCACAACAATATAACAATACATATAACAACATAACAATATAAAAATACATGTAAATTATATCTAAAATGCGAGTATCTCATAACTGGTATAGAATTTCTAAACAAACGAACAACAGTTGTCATTATGGGTTAAAAAATTTGTCAAATATAGTCATCACCTTTACAGTTTATGGCTATCCCTGTTATATAATAAATAAATAATAAATTTTTTATTTGTACCCCGCCCTTCCAAACAATCAGGGCGGCTAACAAAATGCACCAAAGTGCAAACAGCATACAGGTTAAAAACACATATAACATAAACAACAATCCTTAAAAACAATAAAAAACCCCTTAGCCCAACCTCACGGCCACGAGAGAGGAGGGAGGCCCACAGGATATTTAGTCGGGGAATGCCTGATTAAATAGGAAGGTTTTGAGACCCTTCCTAAATTGGGCCAGGGTGGTAGATGAGCTTATACTTATATAGATTGTAAGCCTGAGGGCAGGGAAATGTCTGATTAAAAATAATAATTGTAAGCCACCCTGAGAGCCATTAGGGCTGAAGGGCAGGATATAAATACCTAAATAAATAAATAAATAAATAAAAATACTTATTCCTGATTTTTTAGCTGCTAAGGCAAACAAAGCTACTTTCCAGGTTACATATTTATTCAGGTCCAGTAGAAGGTGAAAGATCATATCCTGTGGGTTTTGACTGGGGCTGGTTTCTATTATAGGTGTAATGAACCTTTCTCTTGGTTCTTGGTAGAGAGGACAAAATAACATGTAATGAACAAGGTCCTCTACCTCTTGACAACCATAATTTTAGTATTCAAAGTTGTATCTTTGCACTTTAGGATCTTGTCTAGCTCTTTCATAGCTGCACTTCCCATTCCTAGTCTTCTGATTTCTTTATTGCAGTCTCTGTTCTGATCATTGTTTGATCCAAGGCATGGGAAATCTTTGACTATTTCTATTTCTCTGTATCTAGGATGAATTCACATAGAATCATAGAATCGTAGAGTTGGAAGAGACCGCAAGGGCCATCCAGTCCAACCCCCTGCCATGCAGGAAATCTAAATCAAAGCATCCTCGACAGATAGCCATCCAGCCTCTGTTTAAAGACCACTACACTCCAAGGGAGTGTGTTCCACTGTCGAACAGCCCTTACTGTCAGGACGTTCCTCCTAATGTTGAGGTGGAATCTCTTTTCCTGTAGCTTGCATCCATTGTTCCGGGTCCTGTTCTCTGGAGCAGCAGAAAACAAGCTGTGGTCACTATTTTTGTTTTTCCATTGTTCAATGTTAAACCTACCTCAACACTGTAGAAAATGGCTGAGATCCTATTCATTGTTGGCAGTATGAAAAACTCTGTTGGTTGGAATCCAGTTGAGATGGAGGGAGGTGTAACAGAAAGCACTATTATAGGATCTTGGCCAATATTAAAATTAATTTATGTTTTTTCATAGGATATAGGACAGGAGGACACATAAAAACTTGACATGGTCTTGTTAGTCCCCAATAGAGTAGATCCATTCAATCAGTTGTTGAATTGAGTCAACATGTAGGTATATCCATCTGATTCAATGGGTCTGCTCTAGTTAAGATTAATGACAGAAACTGGGCCATGGACTAGGAATAAAATGATCTGTCCAGACTTATTTTCAATTAAATGTGCACAATCTTAAAGGGAATCTATGACATAGCATTGCAGAATGTGGGTAGAAATATCTCTGAGGAAAGAGAAAAAAATTCACACATTTAGTATGAAACAGACTCTCATACCATTAGATCATATTAAAAGGGGTTGGGGAGAACAAGAAATACATTGAGAAAAAGCATAGTTAATGATTTTTATTATTTTTTTCTGAATATATTGTTAGAAGTCCCCCCCTCGCCTTTGGCATATCAGGAAAAAACTCCACCCATTTAACAAGATATAGTCTGAGTTTTGGCTGATTTTGCAGCATAATCCAGAATATTGCCACTCTGTTATCCTCTTTGTGACCTTTGATTCATTCACGTACTTTGGTATAATGTGAAAAATCTGTTCTCTCCAGCTGGTCTGATGTGGTACAAGAGATTATAGTCATCATCATACCCCTCCGCCCTCCTTTCTCATATATATGTTTGTGTGTATGTTTATATTAGAGAAATGAGTTCTCTATTTATGAGTAGCCTCAAATCTATTTTTCACAGGGGGAAACAGGAACAGTTATTTTACTTTATTCATGCCAATCTGAGTGGCTTGAAAAATTATTTGGACTATCTTTTCACACATCCCACATTCCCACACCCTTTCCATCAGCTCTTAAAACAAACCCTCTTGCCTTCCCCTGTAAAAGCAGATAGCTGTTAGCCCCCAAAATCCTCCTACTGGCTCCCAGGAGGGTGCCAATGATCATCATGGCAGTGCAAGACTCTCAGTGCCCTATGGGAGATGGAGACTGGAGTTATCACTTGAGCTGCTTCAGTTGCTACTGTCTACACTGCAAAAACTACCTCCTTAGGGAAATAAATGGAGGGGATATTGTTTGAAGACTGATAGGTTCACAAAGAGGGTTATTGGGACAAGTGGCTATGTTAGCTGGAGGATTCTAAGAACTGTAGTCAGAAAAGCTAGCTTTTCCAAGTTCTGAACCCCAGGACACAGGCGCTGCTTTGTTTTCCAATCACTGGCTAGAGTCTGCAGGAAAAAGATCACCTTTGCCATTATGAATATGAAATATGACTGTCTCTTTTCAAGGGCTGCCTTGAAGGCATCCACTCCGTGTCATTTCCAGAGAAATGAAGAGGCTGAGAATATACAGCCAAGGCCTTGTGATACAATATTTTTCACAGGCAGAGACATCACATAACAATAAACAAAGTACAGTTCAACATCTGAACACTTAGTAGTTTGCATTTTAAAAAAAAAAAAAAAGAAAGAAAGAAACAAGTATCTCCTCTAATATCTGGACATCATTTCCTTTCCATTTCCACTGATATTAGCAAATAATATTCTGCACACTCATAAATCCCAAAGCTACACACACACCAGTTATACCATTTCATTTGAATTTATCCGGAAGAGTAATTTACTTTTTAAGGGTAAATATACCATATGGTACTTGTTGCATCCATGAATACTAATTGAAACAGTGATTAAAATCCACTCTTTTTCTGTTGTTTAACCATCTGTATTCTTAAATGCAATAAGTTGATGAAAGAATTGGCCATTAATATCATAAATATGAGATCTAAGGCTTAATTTGAATCCATTTCAGCCACAGTAGCTGGCTGGAATATTCTGCCTTCATTCAGATCAGAAGAGGCAATAAAGAGAATGAACAGAATACATTTCTTTTCCATGTGATAATTGATTTAAGCACTGTTACCACCTCAAATGTCTGGCTCAAGGGATAGAAATATTATCCTCAATAGGTTTAAATTGTTTAAGATTGCTGGCCTCTGAAATGCAGTTACAGATTTATAACCTAGAGCAACAAACCCATAACTGCTCCCCATTGAGTAAAACTGTGTAGTCTTATTGGAAGACTAAGTAAATGGCCCATCTTAATAGCCAGTAGCCACACTGGACAAAAGAGATCTGTTCACCTGCCAATTGGGGCACAAGGGAGATGATATTTCTAGTTCCTACCAGTGAGTGGGGCTGCAACAATCAAAACCAGGATTTCTTACACAATTTCTTGCTTACTGGTGGGAAAGATCTGGAAATGTGATCCTTCTTTCCTCTGGTTCAACAGCTGAACAGACTTCCTTTCCCTGGTGCTGTTAACTGGCTGTTAACATGAGCTGGGAGCAGTTGGACCAGGATACATTTCTTAGTTATGTCTATGTCAATGTAGATTATTGGTGGATGTTTTCAGTAATTGAAAATAATTTTCATTGTTTATACTGTTTAAAATTAGTCAGGTTGGTTTTATTGAATGCTACCCTTACAACAGCAGTGGGAATAGGGAGTCATAAGTATGGGAGAAGAAAAAGCCAGAGGATGCTTGTTGTCCCTAAACTGTCCCCAATTTCAAATAGTGTGGATAGGTTTGGCTACAGCCCCCCGAGTCTGTTATAAGGGGCTTGAGTCTGTTACAAGGAGTATATGTATCACCCATGCCACAGGACACACTGTTGACATTATTTTCTGTGCTGGGCAGAATAATGGTGATCTGGGTGTGGAGGAACTTTCCATAGTTCTGTTGTCATGGACAGATAACTATCTGGCGGGGTTTAGTCTCACTGGGACTTGGAACCTTTCCACGGGTGAAGACCTATTAAGTTGGTACATCCCAGGGGGCTTATGGATCCAGATGAGTTCTTGATGGCTATCGGGGAGTTCTGTGTTGCCTTTGCAACACAGGTGATCTTGTTGAAACCCTGGCTGAACTCTGGTTAGGGAAATGGCCAGCTTAGTAGACATGATCACTCCTAAACATCCCTTCCCATAGAGTGAAGCCAAGTGAGCTCTCTGGTTCACTAAGGAGTTGGTGGTAATGAAACAAGTGAATGGAGACTAGAGCATTAATGGCAAAAAACTGAGAGCAAGTTCAATCAAGCAAGATCCTACTGAAAAGTCTACTCCATGGCAGGGATCGCAGTAAAAAAAATCATTCTTCTATGCCGTAATTGCATCTGCAAGTGTTGTCTCTTGCGTGGTCAGGGGCCTTTTACCTTCTGCCCTGCAGGAGGATCATGTAGACCACTCAGCAGCCCACTGTGAACAATTTGCATGACACTTTGATGATAAAATCATTTGGATCTGCTCTGACTTGGATGCTGTAGTTGATACAGGTTCAGTAGGTGTAATTTTGGCTCCTGCTTGTGCCAGGTGAATGGATATGGGTTTGTACAGTCTGTGGATGTGGGCAGAATCCTTGGAAAGGTGAGATCCACCACATGTGTACTGGCCTCTTGCCCTTCCGGACTTATAAAAACAGCCAGAGGGGGGCTGACTGAGTAGGTAACAGGAGTAGTGAATGCCTCATTACAGCAAGACAGAGTTCCACTTTATCTATAAGAAGCTGTAGTGACGCCCCTACTAAGGAAGCCCTCTCCCTGAACCTGACTACACTGGATAACTATTGGCCAATATTCCTTTTTTAGGAAAGGTTCTGGAGACTGCATTGGCCTCCCAGCTCCAGGGGTTCCTGGATAAAACAGATGACCTAAATCTATTTCAATCTGGCTTGAGACATGGCTATCAGAGACAGATTTGGTTGTCTTGGTGAATGATCTGTGCAAGGAAATGAAAAAAGGAAATTACGTCCCTGTTGGTTCTGTTGGCCCTTTCACCAGCTTTTGATACCATCAACCATGATATCCTTCTGAGTTACCTCTCTGAGATGGGAGCACTGTTCTAAAGTGTTTTCAGTACTTCTTAAAGGGGCAAACTCAGAAGGTGGTAATGGGGGATTCCTGCTTAATCCTTCCAGGGGAAGTCTAGTTGGCATCTCTGTGTTGTTTTTCCACTGGCAGATGAAGACCTCGTTACTTAAGGAGGCATTTGGTTTTTAGTACAGTGCGCCCTTGCCTTATACGGGGGATCCGTTCTGGACCCCTCCGCATAAGGTGAATGGCACGTATATTCGAGCCCCATTGAAAATAATGGGGCTCGTGCATGATGTACAGCACAGCACGCGTGCCACAGACACACACACCATTGCAACCCTGTCACGTGGCTTTCAGCATAAGTGGGTGCACTGTATGTTGCAACAGACAGAACTTTGGAGTGGGGGTGTAGCTTTTTTAAAAATCATTCTATTTTAATGCTGTTTTAATGTTTTCAATGCTAAGTTTAACTTATATTTTTATCATCAAATTTAGTTTAATTGTGTTTTAACTTTTGTATTAAGAACTTTTAAAAATTGTACTGTTATTTAAATGCTGGCCACTGCTTTGAGTCTCATAATAGGACAAAGGTAGGGTTTAACTAAAATGTTTTTTTGGGTTGTAAAATTAAGGACTAAGTTAATTGTAAAAAAATGTTTTACATTGGGCTTCCCCTTCGGGTTTCTCCACAAGAGGCCTTCCTAGGCAAATGGGAGAAAGGCCAGAAGCGGTTCATGTACAGAGATATATTGATCCACGACAATGAAGGAAACATCAACTTAAGATCAAAAAATGAAATTGCAACTAGAATAAGTCTTCACATGAATTGGTTGAACTATATTCAACTTAAAGAAAGATTTATAAAGGATGAGAGTATATTTGGTTTTGAGAGAGAAAATAATGAATTAGATATTATTGTAATGGATGAGAAAGAGAGAAAGTTATTAAGCAA
The DNA here is from genome assembly GCF_019175285.1 of Sceloporus undulatus. Classification (NCBI taxonomy): domain Eukaryota; kingdom Metazoa; phylum Chordata; class Lepidosauria; order Squamata; family Phrynosomatidae; genus Sceloporus; species Sceloporus undulatus. The sequence goes on along the minus strand of NC_056522.1, from coordinate 42,072,690 downwards.
AATCTATAATATCTTACAGAAAAGATCTTTAGAAGAAGTGAAAATCAAGGATTCCATGATAAAATGGGCACAGGAGTTGGGGTGCAACTTGGAAAAATGGGAAAATGCAAGATTAAAAACAAAACAAAACAAATTACTGTAGCACAGTCATTAAAAGAAAACTATTTTAAAGTTGTAAATAGATGGTATCAAACACCATGTTCGATAGAAAGAATTTATAAATTAAAAGATAACTGTTGTTGGAGATGCCAAAAGGAAATGGGTACATGCTTGCACATGTGGTGGCATTGTCCATGTATAAAGCTTTTTTGGTTAAAGATTCATTTGAAAATTAAGTTGATGCTAAAAGTTGATTTTGCAAGAAATATATCTGTTAAACATGACCTCATTATTAGGCCTTGGTGAAGAAAGGAAATTTTCTGTTAAACATGACCTCATTATAGGGCCTTGATGAAGAAAGGAAATTTTGGAAAATATTATTTAAATTAAATATTATTTAATATCCGCAGCCAGAAGGATAATAGCAAAGAAATGGAAATTACCTTTCACCCCAGACAGACAGATGGATGGACAGCTAGATTCACTGATGAATGTGAAACAGAATACTCTTCTTACCTATTTGGCAGTGAAGACCTGTCAAACATGTGAGGGATTTACATGACAGGGGAATAAATTCACAGCCCATTCTAATCCCTCTGGTCTGTTATCTCTTCTCAGAACTGCTAGGACCCTCATTTCCATTTGGGTGGCTGGTAACAAGAATTATGCAACCTTCACCTGCTGTTAGTAAATCTGTATCATATTCTTTTGACCTATAACATTAAAAACTCTGTGCATGCATAGAACTGCATCAGGTATCCAAGCCAAGAATCGAGACTTAAAAGAAATTTAAACTAGCAGGAATATGCCAAAGTTTCCTTCCAGCTGAAATGTGATGCTTTGAAATGAGGTGCTCTATTTCTCATTCTTGTTTCTTCATTCCATGTCCTAGAATTGCTGTTGTTTCCTCTTGTGCTTACAGCGTGTTTGTTCTGCAGCTTAGGAACAGGATATGGACAGCAGGGAAGAAGATAGAGCTGCAGCACAAGGATCATTTAGAAGATACTTTATATACTCATGTATAAGTCTAGAAATTTAGTTCAAAAAACTGACCCTCCCAAAAAATTACTTGACTTATCCATGGGTCAATGTAAGAAATGTGTCTTAACTCTTATTTAAAAGAAGGAACCATCTCCTGATGAAAAGCAAGAGTATAATATGTGAAGTACTGACTCCCTCTACTCTCCCATCCATCCAACCTTAAGAGTAAGCCCAAAGAGATATGTCTGCTGGAATTTTATAAGTTTTTTGACATTATTTTGCTTTGCTTCATCCTATAGATCGTTTGCTATATGCCCCTAAATTCTACCCTCGACTTATCCACAGGTCATAGCAAAATCCATAATTTTGGCCCCAAAACTTGCCCTCGACTTATACATGAGGTCGACTTATAGTCGAGTATATACGGTATGTAGGACAACAATGTGGAATAGAAGTATAGGCTGAATATCCCTTATCTGGAATTCCAAAATGCACTCCAAAATCCAATTCCAAAATTCCAAAAGTACTCCAAAATCCAAAACTGTCACAAGTAGTATAGTATGTACCTATACTGTATTTGTGAGACTGGAGAGAAACACGGCTGGAGAGAAACACGAGGATCTGTGAAATTGCAAGAAACCATGTCTCCTACCATTTCACAGATCCTCAGTCTCTATCCAGTCTCATTATGTATATGCAAATACAACTATTCCAAAATGCAGAAACAAACAAACAAACAAACAAACAAACCCAATTATGGAACACTTCTTTTCCCAAAAGTTTTGGACAAGGAATGCTCAACCTGTAGTAGGAAAGTTGTGATGATTTCCAGTGAGGAACAAGGGGTGTAGTGTAATGTTGTGGTTTCCTTCTCCAGCACAGTTGTTAAGGCAATTATTATTAGGTACCAAGCAGCACTTGTAGAAGCTAGTGTATTTTTGGATTAGAGGTCCCAGTATCCCTCAGCCAGTCAGACCACTTTTCTTGCTTTCCTTTGAGCTAGCTATTTTCTTGTGACCTTCTAACCACTTTTTTTTTTTTAAATCACCTATTCAATATAATTTCTCAGGGCATTTTTAAAGCCATATATTTCTGCCATGATATAAAGGATCATGTGCAGAGCAGCTTGACTTTTTCAAAATAGCCAAAATCTTGTGTATTGGTCATTTTGGGGTGGGGGGAGATAACAGAGAACATTCATTTCAGTTTCCATGTTTCTTCCTGAATGTCAGAGGAATCATATTCAAAGTACTCTTAGCCCTTATTTAGAAGCAGTGGTCTCTGAAGTGGTGAAAGTTTGTCCTACTATGTGCTTTTCCTCAGGTCTGTATCTTACAACATTACCAACTTTGTTTTGTGATAGGTCATAGGAAGTTAACACAGAATTTGTAAATCCCATTGCTGACTCACACAATTTTTGTGGAAACTGCATCCTAGAAGGTAAAGATGTTTTAGCAGAAAGGAATAAGCATTTCTTTCCATGCCTGACTCTCAGATGGGTGGTCCATGGGCCCATATTTATTTACATGAATGTACTATATTTACTTACTTAAATGAATGTTACTAACCCTTGGTTCTCTAGGTGTTTTGTACTGCAGATCCCAGATTTCATGATCATTGATCATGTTGGCTAGGGCAGGGACGTAGGGGTTGGACTGGATGGCCCTTGCGGTCTCTTCCAACTCTATTATTCTATGATTCTGTGAATTTTGGGAAGGGGGAGGTCCAGACTAAGTGCCACCATTATAATGGGGCTTGGGTGCAATGGCGTGGCAGGACGCACCATTCATTTTATCTAACGGAAGGGGGGGGTCCAGACCCCAAGGACCCCCCCCTTCCTTGGCTACATCCCTGGCTAGGGCTTCTGGGAATTTAAATCCATGTAAGGAGTTCTAAACAGACACTAAAGTTAGGATTCTCCATGCCATCATATTTTCCATTTTTATGTATGGTTATGAAAGCTAGACAGTGAAGAAATCTGATAGGAAGAAAAACAACTCATTTGAAATGTGATGCTGGAGAAGAGTTCTGCGGATACTGTGAACTGCTAAAAAGACAAATAAATGGGTCTTAAGCAAATGAAGCCTGAACACTCCCTAGAAGCTAAGATGACTAAACTGGAACAGTTGTACTTTGTCCATATCATGAGAAGACATGACTCAAGAGAAAAGAAGTGCTTGGCAAAGTAGAAATGCTTGGCAAGTTGGGAGGCAGTAGGAAAAGAGGAACACCACATAGCAGATGGATAAAATAAATCAAGAGAGCCATGGCCCTGAATCTGAAAGACCTGAGCAGGGCTGTTGATAAGTTGACTCGAAGGTCTTTCATTCATGGGTTCATCATGAGTCGAAGTTGACTTGACAGCAATTAACAACAACAACAGCACACACACACACACACATTCTACTTGATAAGGTAAATTTCATTTTGATAGTGTGATGAACCTCTGAAAATTGATATTTTAGAGACCACATATATGAATCTGGCTCTTCTTCCTGTAGTCTGTTTGTTTTTATGCACAGTTCCCCATATTTTGGAGGTATGCACATAATATGAGTCGCTGCACTGGTGCACTAAATAAATTGTTGCAAAAGTACATCTAAAACCAAATACTTGCAGTAAAATATGAAGCAAAATAATTATTCTTCTCAATGTTCCCTAGGAAGCACCCTGAAAAACCATCAAGAGATGTGGCTTAGATCCAATTAAACATATCATGCTCACAGTTCAGTTTAATTAAATTATTTCTAATTTTATATAAATGAAATTTCCAGTCGTAATGAGCCAAGTGATTATTTTCCTTTGGCAGGTCATTATCTGTATGCTTAGGCTAGATTCTCATCCTGTCCCTAGTTTAAACCAAAAGCAAAAACCTATTCCTGGAAAAACAGAGGCCAAATTTTGTAAGAAATGAAAAGGGAAAAAACAAAAACCGTGTGACCTCTTTTAGACCTTTGGCGATGCTGTAGTCTTTTGCTGTCTGTTTTGGTTTACATCAGTGAAGGTTATGTTATGGCTCCCCTAGTGAATAATAAAAATTAACCTGGCAATAATATCCCTGAGCAAAGTATAGCAGAGAGAGGGCCCAATATGAAAGCCTGCACCCTCCTTTGTGTTTCCTAGAGTTGGACACATTCTCTGTCCCCCACTGTCTTATGGATTAGTTTCTATTGTTTCTTTATTTAAAATAAAACTCAGCTTTATGACTCACTTTGTGTATTAGTTTGTCAGGAAGGTTCTATCTAATGACAGATACAATACACTGCATGGTTAAGAGACTAGAACAGATAAGAGCTCTGTGCTAGAAACATCAACAGGGGCAGACAGGGGATGTAGGTACTGTACATTTATTTTGTATGTTCAGATGTCAGTGCCTCAGCCTTTCATAGTCCAATCTTTGGAAAACTCACTCAAACATTAATATTCTGGCCTAAAACTTTGGGCTGCCTGACGGGAAGGAAATGATGGCACCCCATCAGATTACATGTACAGAAGCTGATCAGACTGGCAGCTGAATCTTACTTTAACACTGGCAGTAAGTGAGCTAGTATTTTTCTGTGGGGATAGCAGGATCACTTTGGTACTGGTGGGCTGGTCACACAGGACACTAATACCATCCAACATTTCATAAATGAAAACCATGACATTCTCAGGCAAATAACATTAGAATATACTCAAAATGGTAAAATTTATTAATGAGGAAGAACAGACAAGCCAGGAGAGGCTGCAGCAGTTTGCTTTTGCCTCAGCCCACTGGGAAATATAACATTTTGCCCCCCCTCTTCTCCTCCCCTCAGTTAGTTAAGTGCAAGCTACTTTTGCTTCTTGTACTCATTATGCAATAACTGAAGCCAAGGACAAAGCACGAAAGTGGGAAGAGGAGAGAGAAACTGGGACATTATAAAAGCAGTTGGGGAAAGAAAAAAAAAACAAGACAGCAAGGATTAATCAGCATGGTCTCTGCCCAAACTTGGACAGCTGGAAGTTATGGATGCTGTCCTCCTACAACTCATTGCCATTTCCCATCCCTATCATTTGCTATTGCCTGAAGCAGATGCTTCATTCCCTCAAAGGCAGGGCAAACTCTGATTTTTTCAGTGTTAATTTCTTCAAAATTAATTGTTGAAGTACTTTCCATCTCAGAAGAAAGATGCGAGAAATTTCAAAGAAGCCAAAAGAATTTTCATTATGGCTGGCAGTGTTTTTCAAGTGAATTTGCATATCCCTAGCTGGATAAATTCTTGGTCTTAGAACTAGATTCAAATTCAAATTACTTTATATTCTTGGCCAAATTACTCAGGTGCAGCACTACCTTTCAGCATCATTTTCTTCCAAGCTGAGTTATATTTTATGCTAAATGCACTTAATTTCTCTTTCATACTACATAGTTATAGCATTTTGATCCTACCTTAAGTGCCGTGGCTGCATCCTACAGAATCCTGGGATTTGCAGTTTGATGAGACAGTAGAGCTCTCTAGCAAAGAATTCTAAATGAAACTACAAATCCCAGGATTCCAAAGGATGCAGCCACGCTATTCAAAGTGGGATCAAAGTGCCACAATTGCATATTTTTGGAAGAGAACTTTGGGTATTTAACACTATAGTGTTTATTCTGAAGACAAAGGTGTCATGCAGGACTCTGCTCTGAATAGAGCAGACAAAGAAAATGCTCTGCCACTGAACACTTGCCCTTCTCTTAATTGTCAAATTTGTGTTTACAGTCTAATATAATACCTACATTTTAGAATTACTTCTACAAAAAGGTACTTTGGTGCATTAGGGTTAAGTACAGATTTCATATTAAAGTACTTAAGTATAAGCACACCACCTCTTAATCCATCTCTAAATGGTGGGAAAGTGTTAGCCATCTGTCCAAGCACTCTGATGCTTCTTTTCTGCACTTTAATGAATGCTCAGAAGTGTGAACTTCATTTACTTGCATGTCAGAATATATATATAAGCATTGGAAGTTTTTTTTATTGTCAACATATGGCTAATCCTTGGAGGGTGTGTGCCTTATTTTCATAAAAAATAAATCTGGTTCTCGGGTTTTTTGCCATTTCAAAAGTGAAGGCCATCTTAATGAGACAAAATATCCCCGCTTCATTGCTTATGACATGTAGGTATGAACAAGAAATTAAAATAAATAGCAGTCACAGGAACACTCAGATATAAATTATAATTCTGTTGAAAGCATATTTCCATATATTCTGAAATAATCCACTTCTCTGCTTGATTCATGAACCATTTGGAATGCTTCTTATTGCATATTTATTGAAATTAATGGCAGGTATTCCTCTGAACATCTCAGTAGGATTTCCTAGACCATGTTTTTCATGATGTATTTACTTTGGTTGTTAGCATTTGTTCCACACTTCTGTATCTTACCCTCCCCTAAACCCAGAGTTTTATACTTGAATAGACTTGAATCCTCTTATGAATCCTTATCTTTGTGAATCCTCTGTGATGTGCCTTTCTGGACACATCACAGATGCTAAAGCTGGTAGAACGGATTGCAAAACTATGAAAAGGCTTGGAAGAGGCTCTAAAATCTTTGCCTCTTACCAAGGTTAGCCCTTAGGATCTTGAGGTGAATGACAAGATGGCAAGGTGGTATGCCTTTCCCATTCCATGTAGCCCAGTTTTGCTTCAGGTTCAGTTAGGGGACAGCATCTGCTACCATATCTGAACACAGCAGGACATATGGCACACACAGCACCATCTTCCATAGAGTTACCAGGATGGGACTATCCTAGAGTCTGAGATTTGAGGGCAAAACCTGAAATCCAGGACTGATTACTTGTGATGTCATGGGGAGGATGGGCCTTGGTAACATTACAATGGTGATGTCACAAGAAGCAGCCCCTGGTTATATCAGTAAGCAGGATACCTTAAGCACCAAATCTAACACATGAGAAAAATAGACACCCTCACACACCTATTTCAAGATGGTGATCTGATCCAGAGATCCAGATTCTTCTCTCTTAGCCTGAGAAACAGATCTGGCCACCCCACTCCTCCACTGCTATTCCACCATTCCTCCACCCTCACTATTCACCTCTTGAGGTGGCTGTTTCATTCTACCTTAGAGTGATGCCAGCCCTGCCAGCATCTCTCTCAGTTGCATCACCACTAAAAAGGTCCTTATAAAGGTACCAAATGGATAGCTACTAGTAGAAGTGCTAGATAAAAGGTTACTGGAATAGCAGAGTTGTTTTCTAATTCAGCCAGTGTATCTTTAATCTTCTGTATTGGGTAGGTATTAGGTAAAATGTATTAAGTAAGTATTAGGTAAGATGAATTAGGTAAGATGAACCCCAAATTCTAAAAAGTGAGGTGGAAGCTGCAGTAAGAGAAATGGCAAAAAATAATAATAATAATCAGAAACAAATGATATTCCAATTGAACTGCTGCAATCCATATTGATGGAGTTAACGCTAGTGCTAACAAACATATGTCAACAGATATGAAAAATAAAATTATGGCCAGCAGACTGGAGGCAATCAATATACCTCCTCATTCACAAAAAAGGAGATACAAAAGACTTCAGCAACAACAGGACCATAGCACTAATTGCCCAAGCAAGCAAAATAATGCTCAAAATTCTGCAACACAGACTCCAACCATACATAAAGAGAGAAATCCCAGTTGTCCAAGCAGGGGTCAGGAAAGGAAGAGACACTAGGGACCACATTGCAAACATACGAAGGATAATGGAGTGCACCAGGGAATTCCAAAAGAAAATCAGCATGTGTTTTATAGATTACAACAAAGTGTTTGACTGAAAGGCTATGGAATGCCCTTAAAGACATGGGAATGCCAACACATCTAATAGTCCCAATGAGGAATCTGTATGCAGGACAAGAGACTATTGTCAGAACAGTATCAATTCATTTGAGATGTGGTGTTGGAGAAGAGTGCTAAGGATCCCATGGACAAGCAAAAAGACAAACAAATAGGTCCTAGAGCAGATCAAGCCAGAAATCTCCCTGGAAGCTAAGATGATAAAACTGAGGCTTTGGGCATATCATGGGAAGACATGACTCATTGGACAAAACAATAATTCTAGGAAAGGTGGGGGGAAGCAGAAAGAGAGGAAGGCCTCATTCTAGATGAATGGACTCTATTGGAGAGGTCACAGGTATGGGTTTGCAGGAACTAAGCAAAGCAGTGGCAGACAGGGCGTCTTGGATGTATCTCATCCACAGGGTCACCATGGATCAAAATCAACTCGAGGGAAGTTAACAACATCAAATTAGGTAAGCAATGTCTTAAAGTAGTAGGAGGATTCCTGTCAACTCCCACTTTGTCCTAATTCCTAAACTACCTACATAACTCCTGGTGTGACCTCCTTCTCATTAAATACAGTGGGCTCTTTTTATAGTGTTTGGTTCCAGGACCTAATGTGGATCCCAAAATCCATGGATGTTCACGTCCCATTAAATTCATTGGCATAGTAAAATGGTTTCACCTATATAAAATGACAAAATCAAGGTATGCTTTTTGGAATTTATATTTTTAAAATATGTTTTCAAGCCATGGATAGCTGAATTCATGGATAAAGAATCCGTGGATATGGAGGGCTGACTGTATATCAGTATTTGAGATGAATCAATGTAGTCCAAAGAACTTGATGAACAGCGAAGTTTTCCCTTGGCGACTGAATAAAATCAGTGATGGCACCAATCAGGCTTCCAAGGGCATTCCACAATTGAGGTGCCATAGCTGAAAAGGCCCTCTCCCATGACCTCACTGGAGGGATCAAAGAGGAGGACTCCCCCCAGCAGACATTAATACTATGGCTGGCACATATAGGGATTTCCCACCTTGGGTGCCAAAACAACTGCCAAGTGTTATACACATACTGAAGTAAGGCATGTAACTACCAAAATCTCTTTTTGGTTTATGTATGTGTGGCATATATTTTCTTATTCCCAAACTGAACTCAGTTGATCTGGAATATGAACTGAAGACAGTGAGATCCCAGTTTGGATTGCAGCCACATTCATGGATGCTTCTTGTAGCCATCATTCATGGATGCTTCTTTCTTCAATCAAGAGGCAGACTTGATGAAAGCTTTGACACTTCTTAAATTCTGATTAGTTTTCAGAAGTGTTTCTTATCTTCATTTACTGATAAGACAGAATTTCTCCTATTTACACTGTTTGAGCTCTTCAAGCCATTTGCGGGCTATTATTTGGAGGTGCTAACACAGACATCCACTTAAGATTTGCATTCTGATAGCTAAAAAACCCCCAACTCTGAACGTAGCTGGGCCTGTGATCTGAACACAATATTAAAATGTCTGGTGTGTACATCTAAAAATTGCAATGTGTGAAAAAATGTGAAATGTGTGGATTCGATCAAGTTACTCGCTTATTTGAGGGTGAATAATTGAAATCCCGCAGTACAAGCAGGGGAAACAAACAGCTTCCATAACCCAAAAGCAATTACATGAGGCCAGGCATTTAACAAATAAAAAACCTGTTTCTGTTACATTTTCTAATAATATACTCACAGTCTCATAAAATACTGAAAATAGCAGCTGTTTCTAGTTAAATAAGCCCTTTTATATTAACAAGAAATATGGATGGGACCAGTGTGGTGAAGTGTTTTGAACATTGCACTATGATTCTGGAAACCAGGGTTTGAATTCTAATTCAGCCATGGAAACTCACTGAGTGACCTTGGGCCAGTCACAATCAGCCTCAGGGGAAGGCAAAGGCAAACCCCCTCTGAAGAAATCTTGTGAACAAAACCCCATGATAGGTTAGCTTTAATTAAGGTTGCCATAAATCAGAAATGACTTGAAGGCACACAACAATAACAACAAACTATGTATTTATGCATTACTTATTGCTCTTGTAGTTATAACTACAATTCAACCTTGTACAATCTGACAATTTGACAATGACCATGGTGGGTTAGTGTGTGTGGGGGGGGTCTGTGGTCATGTTCTGAAATGGCTTTGCACTGCTCTGTTTTGTGTTACAGAATGTCATCTCCTCCATGTTTGCATATGCTTTCATGGGCAGACTGCTCACTGGCAATATACCTCAGAAAACCCTTGTAATTGGGTCACTTGTTCTGAGTTGTCATTATGAATCAGGACAAATATTACTGGAGCTTCCAGCCAGATGATGAAAGGGTGCATTTTGTACAGATGATTGCATTAGTCCTTTCTTGGACTAGGGCTCCAAGAAGCTTTAGAATATAGGACATTAATCAGCTGCATACAGCAAGAAAGAGAACAGCTAAGATCGTATAACTATCAGCAAATGGTATCTTCATGCATTTTAAAATAAATGGCAACACCACCATCACTACCAACATTTCCCTCATTAATCCTTGCCTGTTCAGTCATATGTGATTAGGAGTGCAAGAAGTCCAGTTGAGTACCCAAATGCCTCCTGAGAGAGTTCATTCAGATCTGCAAGCATGAAAGGAGCTCTGTCTGTGCTGTAATAGCCTCTTTTTCCCTGCTATCTACAGTAAACTCCTTCCTCTAGTTTTTTTTAAAACAACAACAACAACAACAGAGAATAATAAACTATGAAAGCATGAATTCCAAGAGATCTTCTTAGGATGGAAATATACAGGAAAAATGTAGACATGATTCCATTGATGAGGACTCAAGCCACTTCAATGATTTGACTTGAATTTGACTTTGCAATAAAGGATGCCCTGACTCGACTCATAACTTGTATATTTTACGGACTTTCTGGCCTTGGTTAAGTAACATAACACATTCATAATGTTTCTCAGAGGGGAACAGCAAATGCATTAGAGAAGAGACTTGTGGTGGAAAGATCTTTCTAAACCTTTTCTAAAGCTTTGGAAAGCTCCTCTGATATACAGCCATGACAAGCTGCTGAATAAACTCCAACTCCTCCTACCTCAAGCCCTACCACATTGTCTAAGGTGTTTGCTGTTTCCTTATGAGAAACACAACTCTATCGCTCCTAGGAAAATCTTTAGAAGGATCTTCTGATGTGCAGCAGGGACAGACTGCTGAGTAGACAGGCCTCAAGTCCAGAAGGCAGGTCACATTTCTCAGAGGGGAACAGCAAATGTGTTAGGCAAGAGGCCTGAGATGGAAGGATTTTTCTAAAGCTTTTCTTAGGAGCAGCAGGCAAGACTCATGCCTAAGACTTTGCTTTCCTCTCTGAGAAACACCCATGCATACATGCTCTCAGGGATGAGGCTTGCCTGCTGTCTCAAAGTGATTGGCAGCATGGACTTTGCTTCCAGTGGTGAGATCGGCTGTCAAGATACAAACAGCTTTCTGCACTGACATGTTGTTACCCTCAGAAGCCACAGCTCTCAGAAAATAAACCCGTCCCTTTGAGCACTTGTGCAACCCACCTCATACAGTACAGAGATAATATTCATCCATTCTTTTAACCATTTTAACTTACAATGGGAACCTCCTCATACAGTACAGAGATAATATTCATCCATTCTTTTAACCATTTTAACTTACAATGGGAACCTATTAATTTCACATGTGGTCAAAGAAAGCAGACCATGTGTAGAATATACAGGTCCTCTCTCTCTCTCTCTCTCTCTGTGTGTGTGTGTGTGTGTGTGTTTACCTAACTTTGTGCATGTCTTCTCTATTTCTTAGTTTTTAAAACTTGCACACACAACCACCACCTCCTCCTCCACCACCACTACCAACAACAACAACTTTTCTGTTAAAGTTGTCTTCTAGACTTAACTTGAACATATCTTGCAAGGACTTGTGCCTTGAAGATGGAGATTTGAGACTTGACTGAAGAGTTGGCATAAAGGACTTGAATACTGTAGTGTAAATGAATGAATTGTTCAGTGATTGCATTTCCATCATCTGCAAATAAAATGGGGGAGGGGAATACATTGACTGGTCCATCTAATTTCAAAATGGCTACTTTGCACTTTGTATGCCACATTAACATCACAAAAGAATAAAAAGCAAACAGTCTCGCTGTCTCTGTAGTAGGGGCTTCTATAGGTACAATGTGTTCAACATGACTCCAGCCTTTAAATGAGAGGAATTTATTTGTTTCTTTACATTGTATACTGGCAAAATGCCCTCTGGCGCATGATCTAATAAAATTCCAAAATAGTTCCTAACCAGACAAACATAGCCTGTTTGGTGCCTTCCCCAAGGCCGTGGAGCTCTCTTTCAAGGAAGGCTAGCCTAGTCTTCCAGTAATGGGCAAAGATATTTTTATTCAGGTAGCTGGCTGGCTGCAGGAAAAGTCTGTTAATAGAGGGTGTAGTGCTTTTTTAAAAAAAAAAATTGATGTGTTTTTAAACTGATTTTTAAACAATTTTTATAAATTGTTTAACACTGAAATGTGTAGGCTGGTTTCCTGTTTAATATTTATGAGGTTGTTAGCTGGAAATTGCTCTTTTGTCACATTTACAGTTGTTATCAAGCAAACATGACCCCAAAAACCTCTTAACCCAGGCAGCATCCTGACTGAAGGACTTCTGAGGAAGTGCAGACTGGGGCACTGGGAAGTGATGACTGCAGTGGTCTCCCATTAACAGAGCATGTTAAGAGAAGCTATTGTGAAAGGATCCTGAGGGCCCCTCCAGCTGCCTGTCTTAATGCACCCCACAACCAGGAAAGTTCTGTAGTCATAATTTCTCAGCATCCCAGATCTGAAGCACCTTAGAAATCCTTTCGTTATGGCACTGCCTGGCCTCAGAGGTAGGTTTCATCTGATAGTGCAGGATCTCGGTGGTAGTGTTTTTTATCTGTAGTGGTTTTCAGCCTTGTGAACTGCCATGAGAGAATGGCTGGGTGATACTAAAATAAAACAACAGCAAAGCACCAAAGCAGTAAGGCAGTATGTTAATAATAAAACATTAAGATGTTTAAACCCAACAGTAATACTCAAAATAAAAATCACAAATTAATGGTTCAATGCTTGCTGCAAAAGGAAGAACCTAGACTGACTTTGGAATTAAGTTCCTTCTGTATAATCCACCCTGTACACCCAGGTCCTTTTGGGGACATTTACTTCAGCCAGACAGAACTAGATTGGCAACTATCATCAGAGGATATTTTGATTGGCCACCCCTAGACTGTGGAATGACCTGCCAGGAGAGATTTGACAGCTAAACATGCTGTCTGAATTTAAATAGCTATTAAAGTATTTATTAAATACTTATCTCTTCCAACAGGCCTATCCAGTCAATTTTAAACTATGAATTTTAAATTGACTACAATGATAGTGGTGACAGTTGGCCCTCATTTTAGTAATCTCAGAAGGATGCAAGCCTGAGTTGAGCTTGAGCCCTTTTGTTGGTATTGAATTCACAAACTTATGGTTTGTGAGTGAGTGGCTGCAGTACAGGCAATTAACCACTGCACCACCAGATCATGTGGAAATTCTCTTAGAGTGCATTTACATGAGACAATTTGAAAGCAGTTTGATGCTGTCTTAACTGTCACAGCTTCATCCTACAAAATCCTAACATCCTGCAGTTTGGTGAATTATGTACAATACACAATTATAGCACTTTGTTATTGTCTGAACTGCCATGTTTTTTGTAATTTGGTGAGGTATTAAAATTCTCAGCCAGAGATCCAGCACACCACCACACTACAAATTGCATGACTCCATAGTATAGAGCCCTGGTAGTTAAAGTGGTATCAAACTGCTGTAAACATGCTATATGAAAGCCAATTAAGTCCCTCACCAATCTACAAATCATAGAATTCTATGGGTTGGAGCCGTGGCAGTTAAAGTAGTGTTAAACAGCTATAACTGTGTAATGTAGATTGGTATTCATCCTGTGACAGACCCAGAAGACATGCAGACTGCTGCTTGATATTATATCTTCAAATCATGAATGAATCAGCTCCTTACTGTAATGATAGACTTTCCAGCTCCTACATTAGCATCTGTCAATACATTCAACATCAGAAACATGTACCCTGATGATAGGTTTATCACTCTGTGAATGAATGGTCAGTGGTTCATTGAATCCATTCTCTCAGCAGGTGAAAAACAGCTTTTGGTTATTCATGGAAAGGCTTCAAACATGTGCACCTATGCGCACATGGTTGTTGATCAGTCTCCTCTCCTACTGTATATGTGTGTGTGTGTGTGTGTGCATGCAAATAAATTGTTGTGCTACAATATAATATTTCACCTGAACTCTTTTGCTCTGTCTCATTGCCCAGGTTTGGAAAAGGCTAAGTCTCTGATAAACATTAGTGGTGTGTCTGGGGCAGATGGCTTTGTGATATTGCTGTCAATTCATTGGTCCATTGTACATGAAAACTTAATGATGACATAAATATAAAGCCTTGTCTCCCACTACTGGCAAATACTGTCAAATATATTTATCTCTCTGTTGTCTCCCACCTTGGCCAGTTGCAGATTTCTTTATGGTTTTGTTTTTTGTTTCTTTTAAACCTCTCTTTTAAACCTATCATTAGTTGAGAAGGATCCACATGCCAGAGGTGACATTATTCTCTCAACCTATCTCTTAATTTGAAAAGGAATTTTTGTTTCTTAAATGAGAATAGTTTGAAAATTATTATAAATTATAGCAGGAATGAGGTTAACTATGCCATGGTAGTAAAACTTGTTCAGGGCAAGCATGGAAACAAGTACATCCTTTAAAGCAGGGGTAGGCAACCTGCAGCTCGGATGCGGCCCGGCAAGGCCTTGGGACCGGCCCCAGCCCGGTCCTGCCACCGATTGCCGCCGGGGCCTTTGACGTCTCATGCAAGGGGCATGGTGGGGCAACTGTCTATAGAAGCCTCAGAAACATGCATTTATCTTAACATTTTTTAAAAAATCAGCAAATTTTTTCACGTGTCCTCCATTTTTTATTTAAAAAGTGCCCTCCATTTGAAAATTTTGTCCTACATTTTTCCCGGTTTATTTATTTATTTAATTTTCAAAAAAAATATTTAATTTTTTTTTTGGCTTCGGCCCCCCAGTTGTTGAGGGACAGCAACCCGGCCCCCGGCTCAAAAGGGTTGCCTACCCCTGCTTTAAAGGAATAAAACATGGAGTCCATTTAGGTACACAGTTCTAGTGTTATGATTCCACTTTAACTGCCATTGCCACATCCTATGGAATCCTGGGATGTGTAGTTGGATGAGGCACTAAAGCTCTCTGGCTGAGCAGTCTAAATACCTCTCCCTAAATTGCAAATCCCAGGACCCCATAGTTTGTTGTCAGGGCAGCTAAGTGGGATCACAGCACTATACTTCTTACTGTGTAGTGGGAAAGGGACCAAGGATTGAGATGGCTAAACATCAAGATGAAGTATTTCAAAAAGTGACTAGACAAACCCATGGAGGATTGATGTCTAATGGAAAGTTCTTGTTCAGTTCTACTGGAGTCAAACAATGGAAGAAAGCTCTTGCTTTCATGCTTCTTTTTGTAAATACCAGAAGCATCTCAGCTGGGAGTAGGAGGAAATGCCAGTGAAAATAGAATACTGGACTAGATGGGCTTTTGGTCAGCTCATGAGAGTTGAATGTCTGTGGCTTAGAGTAACAAGCAGAAGCTACAACAGTTTCATGCTGCTACTCTTCCCTCATTGCTGGAGACCATTTCCTTTCCTTTCTTTTCTTTTTAAAAATAATAATGGTGAATTTCTGCCATTGCATTAATTTTCTTTCCTAATACTAAATGCAGCGAGTCAACAGTTCATGATCCCAAATGCCTCATTATCCCAGAATTGAGCTGACTTGAAACAGAAAGGACATTTTCCCCCAAAAAATTAGTGCCCACCCCCAACCATGTTCCACAAAGACAGAAGAGAGGAATCCAGCATGAGCATTTTTGGATATCTTTCAATTTCCTCAGATGACCTGATAAAGTGATATTAAATCCAGTTTTTAAGCATAGTGGATTAAAATGTAACAGGGTGTAGAAAAATGCAAATTGTGACCCTGGTCATAAGTCTTCAAAGAGCTGTGTGAAATGATTCGGGTCTTTTAGGTGGCTGCTAGTAGTCTTTTAAAATATCCTATTAATATTAATGTGTGAAAACAATAAATCACCTGCTGGCTATATTTCTTCTATGCAACTAGTAATAGCCCAGGAGCCCTGTCCCGTGTTTTTGCTTTTTGTTTTGTCCTATCTGCTGTTCTCCTGACTTTACTTCAGAAGGTTTGGGTACCCCCAACTCAACCCATTTTCCACCACTCCCAGACATCTACAAGCCCTATCTGCCCCTTTTTCAAAATCAGAGGTGACCAAATGGTCATGTCCTGTTTTGTAGAAAGCCTGTTTCATTGACCCAAAGTGTATCCCCACATGTTAAAATGGAGAACTATGGTACATCCCCTGAGAGCTCTAAATGTGTACAGTATGTGTACAAGTTTCCATTTGAGGGCTGAAAATGATTTTGGGGGGGATATGGAGGTTCAGGAGCTATACACTGTCCATGATCTCCATAGTTAGTATTCTGCACAGATTAAAATACGTTCATCAAGGCAGTTCAATTAAGGTAAGCTCTTCTTAGGTGGGGTTCTGTAAGAATTGTCATAACAGTCATAGAATGTGGCTGTACAAAGTGGCCTTGCACATTGCATATGCCACAGAAGAGCAAAACATAGTGATCTGCCAAGTAAGGAAGCAATAATAATCTGTTTGCTATTGACTGGTCTGCTTAATATTTTCAGTCAGTTGCCTCCATCAAAGAAGATGATGTTAGAGAAGATGATGTCAGAGCTAGCAACATTTGCATGTTTATACTCATTATTACTAGTTTGCATTACTGTGACTCCTGGTTTGCTTATTTTACCTCATCCTATCTCTTCCTGCAGGCTGCATCACTCTAACCCGCTGCCATTTTTCTCTCCCCCCCTCCCCTCCATTAAACCAGCTATTTACATATGAACACATTTTGTAAGTAAAGCAAAATATGTTTTACAAAGAAAACTAAGCTTGTTTCTTCTTTCTGTTAGACTGTGTGTGAGAGAGACAGGACTTTATCACACAGGGGTTTTGCAGCTCTGATCCAACATGACTGCAGGTCCAACGATGTCAATTCACGCGATAACATAATATATTATCACACGTGATTGCTTTCTATGGGGGGTTGTCCCGTGGCGCTTCTGCAGTGAATCCAAAGTGACTCCTCATTTTGGTGAATTCGGTAACAAGCGAATTCACAGAAGTTGCTTCCAAGCTCACTTCGATTTCACTCTGAATTGGTCTGGTGTGGAATGCAACTTTGCTTCCATCCTGGTACACCCCCCCCAAACCTCCAAGGTCCCACATTTCCCATGATGCTGCACTGCAATTTTGCCCCATTTGCTTCCGGTGCTCGGAAGGGTACATTTACATGTAGATGACAGGGTTGAAGTGAATAAAACAGGAGGCTGGAGGGAGAGAAAGGAGCTAAGGAGGGGGCCACCGGAGGCTGGGGCAGAGGCTCCAACTCCCAGAATTCCATAGCCTCGAGCCAAAGACCCCACAACAAATTCCAACTCCCAGAATTCCATTGCCTTAAGCCAAGGACCCCACAACAAACTCCAACATCCATGATAATGATAATAATAGTTTATTTTTAAAATAATAATAAAAATATTATTATTTTAAAATAATACTAATAATGATATTAATAATAATTTATTTTAAATAATAATAATAATAATAATAATAATAATAAGAAGAAGAAGAAGAAGAAGAAGAAGTTATTAGTTTGCTGAGGCACCAGAGCTCTCTGGCAGAGAAGGCTCAATGTCTCACAACACTACAGTTCCCAGAATTCCATAGCAGTAAGCCAGGACAGTTAAAGTGGAGTCAAACTGGATTATTTCCCAGTGCAGATGCAACCCCCTTCAGATCCAAAGGGTTTACTTCCAAGTAGACCTGCAGCTTCTACACTGATTATTCTGCAGTGAAAGAATTTTTTAATAATAATAATAATAATAATAATAATAATTATTATTATTATTATTATTAAGGTAATATTATTATTAATAATAAAAATTCTTTCACTGCAAAATAATAATAATAATAATAATAATAATAATAATAATAATAATAATAATGCCAGTGATACATTTGGATGAAGCAGAGGGCATTTAGACATAGGTGATACATTCAGATGAAGCAGAGGGAATGTAGGGATAGCCTCCCTATTGTTTACGTGAGGCTAGCATTCACGTGAAACTGGAAAGGGATGGAAGGAATGAAATGAAGGGTAGATTTAGATCTAGATGACAGGGTTAGGGGAATGAAACAGAGGGTAGATTTAGATGTAGATGATAGGGTTGGGGGAATGAAACAGGAGGCTGGAGGGAGAGATGGGAGCAAAGGAGGGGGCCATCGGAGGCTGGAGGGAGAGATGACAGGAACAATTCACATGAGGATTGCATTCACATGAAAGTGGAACCAGGTAGTGGCCCCCTTCTTCACCCCAGAAGCGTAAAAAGTCTCAATGCGTTCAGACCCCCACTGAATATGTGCAAGGGTGCCAATTCGAATAATTGAATCCACATGGTATGTACAGGAGCGGTAATTCAAAGTGCTCTCACTCCACTTTGACTTAGGAATTACCACAATTAAGTTCTTCACGTGTGATAGTTCATCACGTGAATTGCCTTGGATTTGAAGTGATCCTGCTTCACCCTCACTACGGAAGTGCTTTGAATTGGGGCTCCTGTTTCACGTGTGATAAGGCTCAGAGAGAGGTGGGGCGGGGGGTGAGAGTGCATTGAAATGGGACCGCCCGACTTACCAGGCCGGTCCAACAGCAGGAGGGGCAGCCTTCCTGCTCATGCCATGGCAGCCCAGCCCAGCTCAAGCCTGGGCTGGCGGGCCCAGTGCGGTGGCACGAGCTGGTGGCAGCGCACCCGGCCACCCAGGGAATTCATCTTCCAAGGTCCTCGGGGGGGGGGGGGAATGCAGGGCGCCACACCAGGGTTTTGCGCCACTTCTTGCCGGCTGGACTCCAACTCCCATGACTGGCTGGGAGCAGAAGTGGCCCAGGATTGGAGGGCTGTGGGGGCTGCAGCACCGGCATTGGCCAGGAGGCGGGCTGCCTCCCACCCCCTGGCCTCTGATTGGCTGGCTGGCCTTTAAGGGGCCACAACGGCCGATGCTCGATGCCATTTTGTTTGCTGGCTCCCACCCTCCCTCCTTCGCACAGCTGGTGATTTATGTCACAACTTTTTGGGGTGGCAGCATAAGTCTTGGATCTGTTGGGCTTGGTTTCCTGTGCTGCGGAGCACAAGTTCAGGAGTTCCCTGGGACCCGGGGGTGATGAGGGTATAGTGATGTCACCAATGTGGGAGCAGCATCGAGTCAGTGTTCCCCGATGACAAGGGGTGAAGATGCGCAAATGAGCATAACCGGTTCAGGAGGAGGTAGGGCGCCTTAAGCCGGTTCCCCCTCTGTCATCCCGAGGCCTGGCGTGACCAGGCAATTCCGTTTATCAGCCAACATGGGTTGGTGGATGACAGATCCAGACCTTATGCTTTCAGGCCAACCCTCTATACTTACTTACCTGTTTGCTGTTGTAATTAATAAAGTTGTGGCCTTTTTTCTGCCAATTGGTTGTCTGGTGTGTTTTCTGCCTCCCTTCCCTCCACAGCAAGTAGTTATTGTTCAGCTTCTGCCTTGACAGTTTGATTACTATGTTTGAAAGATCCAATATTGTCTCTCACATTTTCCAGCAGATGAGATGTCTATTGGTGGATGAATTCAATTCTTGTAAAATATTTCAATTTCTTGCAGATTTTCTTTCCCAGATTTCCCATTTCCCCATCAAAATCAAGCCAGCATCACACTGAGTCCTGACATTTTGTGATGAACAGAGGCAAAGAAAGAAACTATATAAAGGAGTGATAAGCTATAAAGCAAGTGGTCAAATGCTCAAACAATCACAACATTATACATAATTATAAAACAACTTCCCCCCTATGCTGCTATAGCAGTAAATAACAATAGCAAGTTGCAGCCCTAAAGGGGAGGTAAAGTTGACATACAACCATTGCAACCTTTGTATGACCTTTGGTGATGACATCTTTCTCCATCTCCTTGAAGCTTGGCCAACTTATGCAGTTCTGGTTGAGGCGTGTATGAGAAGCCAGGCATGAATAAGGCTCCCCAAGCTGATGAACTGTGTAAAAGCTTTTGAGACATTTTGCTTCCTGTTTGATTGTACTGAGCTACAGTGCTGTGCTTCTCAAGCTGCCTCAAGGATTAGTTGACACACATGGGAAATATCTGCGCAGCAGTATAAATCTTTGAAAATAAGCCCACTTTGTCAAATACAAGAATCCTAGAATGGCAAAGTGCAAAAATGATGAATGTCTCCCTCTTCCATTAACTAGTTAGAAAAATGACAGCTATTGTGCTTACATCAGCAATGCAATCTGAGTCCAGGTTCTATCACTGGTGTGAGGTCAACAGCTGTTGCAATTGCATCATTCACTTAATTAGGGCAACTGAGGCCTTGGTCTCTAAAAACAGCAGATCAGGTGGTCAATCAGTTTGTAGCAAGTCCCAGAGAGTGAAAGATATGTTTCCTAGCTCACAGCTTTTATCCCAGAAGAGGACACACAGCCCTAGTGACCCTCAGGAGCTGCCTGAGCTCAAGTCCAAGCAGGAACCTGGGCCCTTAGAAGAGATGACTGAAGGCCATGCCTTCCAGGGGAAAGTAGTACATCCACACATCAGAAATAATCTGGTTTGACACCACTTTTAACTGCCATGGCTCAATGCTATTGAATTCTGGGAAATGTAATTTCCCAGATCTGCTCTGGTGTCACAACTACGTTTCAAAGCCAAAGAATATGTTGTTGTGTACCTTCAAGTCATTTCGACGTATGATATTTGTGATAGAGTTGTTGGGCAGATCTGACCAGGCAGACTGTGATGGGGGCTGTGGGGAAAATTGAAGGTATAAAAGCCAGTGTGTGTTAGTTAGTTGAAGGGAGTTGGAGATAGAGACAAAGAGTCTCAGTAAAGACCCAATAAGGATTCTGACAGGAGATGGAGTTCAGTTCAATTAGTCCAAAGGGGACTATGATTCAGTGGCTTTAAACAGGTCTGGTTGGTTAGTATGATTAGGTCACTATCAGTAGGGATGAATGAGAATAAGAGATTAGAGTACAGAGAATCAAATGCCTGTTATTGTTGAGTCAATAATAGCATGTTGGAAAAAGAAATGGATGGGTCTGAGTAATATTGTGTCAAAATACCGATATGGTAACAGTGTAAAATGATAATGCAATTATTTCAGATGTAGATGGAACCAGAATAGCAATAATTCTTTCACTAACAATAGGTCTGGTCTGTAAGACTTCTGCTCTAATCAAAAACAGGTCTCTCTGGCTTTGCTTCATGAATGAAGATTCAGGAAGGACTCATCCTGCGCTTTGTACAAGCACGTTGGTGACTAAAAAGGCCAATCTGGGGCAAGCAGGTCCGGTTGCAGAAAGCACAGCAGAAAGTCTCTTTGGGTGATGTTTCCAGGTTGCAGTTCTTTCTGCGTTGTCGTTTCTCTTCAAGACTCGTTCAGTGTGAGCTTTCGAAAAAGGCTGCAGCATCGTGCATAGTGCATCTCCATGCCTCCCGATGCGAGGCCAGGGCAGACCATTGTTGGTGATCAATTTGGCCAAGCCTGAGATGTTGTTTCAGGGAGTCCTTGTATCTCTTCTTTGGGGCGCCCCTCTTACGCTGACCCGTGGCGAGTTCACCGTAGAATACTATTTTTGGGAGACAATGGTCCTTCAGCCTAGAAACGTGTCCTGCCCAGCGCAGCTGCGTCCTCAGTAGCATGGCCTCAATGCTGGTGATCCCTGCTTGCTCAAGGGCAGCAACATTTGTCACATAGTCAGTCCAGTGTATATTTAGAATTGTGCATAAACAGTACTGATGAAAGCGTTCAAGGAGTCGTAGGTGTTGGTGATAGGTGACCCATGAGATAAGTAAAATATACAAAGATCACCTTAGTTGTAGATTGAGAGATAATGAGGAATCTACATTCTTATTTTAAAATAATCAACAAAAACAAGAAGGAAAAAAGTTAGTGATATAGACTTTTATTAAAATACATTCAAGATTTAATATAAGATAAAATAATGATATAAGATACAAATGAAAGATCAATATAACAATATTTTATTTATAACTTTTTGATGAAGTAATGAAATATTGCTATGTACAAGTTTAGTATCTACATGTTGAATAAAAATGATTTTTAAACAGTTTGGAGTAACTTAAGATCCTTTCTTTCTTGGTGTTGTTTAATAAATTTACTGTTTATTTTTTTTACAACAGATGTCTCCGTCTGAGTAATTTCCATAAACTATAAACAAAGGCAAGCATACTACCTAAAACTCTGAACTGGTTTGGGGAAGACACTTGAGACCCTGGCCGTATACACTTAAAGAAAATGTTTAAAAAACCAACAACGATACAGTGAGTCCTTGATATCCACTGGGGGTTTGGTTCCAGGATCCCCCGTGAATAAGAAAATCTGTGGATGCTCAAGTCCCATTCAATTCAATGGCATAACAAAATGGTGTCCCTTATATAAAATGGAAA
This sequence comes from Sceloporus undulatus, assembly GCF_019175285.1. Lineage (NCBI taxonomy): Eukaryota > Metazoa > Chordata > Lepidosauria > Squamata > Phrynosomatidae > Sceloporus > Sceloporus undulatus. Next base: position 42,050,080 of record NC_056522.1, on the reverse strand, counting down.
ATCAAGGTTTGCTTTTTTGGAATTTATCCTTTTTCAAGTTGTGAATGCTTAAATCCATGGATAAAAATCTGTGGATAAGGAGGGCTGACTGTAAAAGCAAGACAGGTGTCAATGACTGGGGCCTTCTGTGGATGAGTAGTAAAGGTAACCTTATGCATATAAAGAAGTTCCCATTACAGAGTCCCTAAGGCAAATCTATCACGGGGTTTTCTTGGCAAAATTTGTTGAGTGGGAGGTTATCTTTGCCTTCTTCTGAGGCTGAGCATGTGACACTGGCATCAAGATTCTGGCCTGGCTATTTTAATAATAATAAAAATAGATAGATAAATAAATAAATAAATAAATAAATAAATAAATAAATAAATAAAACTTTATTTATATACCGCTTTTCCAATGATCAAAGCGGTGTACATCAAGAGTATACTTACATTCAGGTTAAAAATATAAAATCTACATATATCAATATACATAAAAACACACAGCCAAGAGTCTATCAGTCAATAAAGTGCAAATCTATCAAGAGTAGTGACTACAGGGAGTCAGATGGGTATGCTAGTCGGAATAAATGTGTCTTCAGGGCCTTTTTGAAGGCATCCACAGTGGAGCAAGCTCGGATTTCGTCAGGAAGATTATTCCAGAGAGTTTTTACTGCCAACACTCATAGATGAGACAGCCAGTGTAATGTAGTGGTTTGAGCATTGGACTAGGACTCTGGAAATCAGAGTTCAAATCCCCACTTTGCCATGGATTCCCACAGGGTGACAGTGGTATCCCCACCCCTGGTGTCACCCAGTGCCAGGGGGGCTGCTTTGGGGGGCAGGCAGCAGACAAATGTGCAAGATAATGCATTTCTTTTGCTGTGGTGGTGGAGGTCTCCTCATGAGGAGGCCCCCACTGCTGTGGAAAAGCCGGGAGGAGGGTCCAACCAGGTGTCACCCTCTTTTGGGGTGTTACCTGGTGTGGGCGGCATCCCCACACCTCCAAGTGATGCCACTGCTGGGTGAACCTGGGCAAGTCATACTCTCACAGCCTCAGAAGATGGCAATGGCAACCCCCCCCCCCCCAAAGAAACCTGCCAAGAAGACCTCATGATAGGTTCACCTTAGGGTTGCCATAAGCTGAAAATAACTTGAAGGCATGCAACAACAACATTACTTTAGAAAGAAAATATCAATATCATTCCAGAATATTACAATTACAGGTAATGTGCTTGTCTGTGATGTTTAATGTCTCAGCTCTGGGCTTTAACAGTTAAATCTTATGCCTGTTTATCATGTATGACAATGAGAGCTGGACAGTGAAGAAAGGAAATAGGAAGAAAATCAATTCATTTGAGATGTGGTGTTGGAGAAGAGTGCTGACTGCTGAGTATACCATGGACAGCGAAAAAGAAAGAAAAGAGTTCCTAGAACAGATCACGCCAGAACTCTCCCTGGAAGCCATGGCAGGATACAGACTGCCCAAAAAGGGCATAATTACACTGGCAATAGTGGCAGCAGGAAAAAGGCCATGGGCAATGTGGCCATGAAAGAAGTAAGGCATTGAAAAAATAGGTGTGGCAGATTTTGTCTGCCACTGCTGTGTGATCCTGGGAAAAAATGCAACTGTTGACATAATGCACTACCATAATTTCATCCTTAAAATGCAAAATTTGACCCCTTTTCCCTAGAGAACAATAGCTGCAGCAAAAAAGAAAACCACAAGTCCCTGCTGTGAGGTAATTTTGGTAAACTTGAATTAATAGCATTTTTATAATATGTCATAGCCTCAGTTTGTTCTGATTACAATAGAATTTAATTTTGCCTGTTATCTAAATGAAAATGTACTCCCTGGGTTCTTTGTTGGTAACAAAATGAGAGGATGGGATTTCATTACATATTTGTGTGTTGGGCAGAATTTTAACATTAAAAGAAGAACTCAAAAGGAGAATATTATCAATAATATTCTCAGACATTCTCTCTCTCTCTCTCTCTCTCTCTCTCTCTCTCTCTCTCTCTCTGTGTGTGTGTGTGTGTGTGTGTGTGTGTATATATATATAGGGAGAGGAAATGCACAGGATATGAATATGGGCAAGATACATACATTGATAAGAGCTGACCCTATTTCCAAAAAGATCTTTTCTTGAAGCTGATGTCTATAAAATATATGTTCACCCAGCGGCATCCCTAGGGTTGGTATCACCTGGTGTGGTAACTCATGGTGTCACACACACACACACACACACACACACACACACACACACACACACTGACCTCCTGTTTCACATCATACAGAATCCTTAGCAATGCTTTTTTGCATTAATGTTACTCATAAATCGTAATCCCCATAAAGCACTGAGTGTAATGTTAATAGTTCTGACATAAACAATTAGCAAAATTAAAATTATACCTTCAAATTACAATATCATATGCACAACCTAAGTATATTTACATATGCATAGTGAAGATTTGGTTAAAATGTGATGTTTTTAAAGATTTTTTAAAAATCATTTAAAAAAATTAAAATGTTTACATTTGAATTTTTAAAAATTCTGGGGCCTCTCCTTTTTCCTCCCACTGAGCTTCACCCCACTCCCACCATCTTTTAAAGCATTTTAAAGGGAAGCAACTTAAAGCCACAGCCCATTTCTGCCAAAAAGTAGGTGTCTGAGGAGCAGTGGTGTCACCCTCCTTTAGGGTGTCACCTGGTGTGATGGGCACCCCCTGCACCCCCTAGTGACACCACTGTGTTCACCCATAGCTAAAGCAGTAAGATCTTCTGACCATTTTAAAATGACTGTTTATCTTTCCAGCCTTGGAGTGTAAGTCTTTTTGTAATAGGGAAAGCATACGGGATGTACTCACACTGACTCTCCAGTAAATTCTACATGACAGGAATGTAATTTAAAAGATCATGTTCATCTACAAATGCCAAAGATTGTTCTAATACAAAATTAATATGTTGTAATGCATCCAACCAAAAATAATCACTAAATATGCCCACATCGTATGCCATAAGGATGCATTGTTCGCATTACATTGCCAAAAAAAGAGAAAATTATCAGAAATATAATTAGAAATTGTGTTCTGAGAATGAGCAAACCTATATTGCTTATTTTTACTGGTGGGAAAAGGAAGTGGTAGGCTAAAAGAAAAGCTGGAAGGAATTCAAGGGCCAAACATACTGCTTCCTTCAGCCATAGTAACAATAGTAAAATTGTTTCTACACTTTTGTCGGCAAAAATCTAGAGTGATGGGTGATGTTAAGTGAGGGCTGGAGCAGTTCTTCCCATTGCTTGGGGGAGAGAAAGAATCCCCAGGAAAAAATATTGGATGATTCTTTTCTGGAAAAGAAAAAGTCAGCTCTATTTTTCCTTGTTGTTGGATTGTTCATTTGCTTCTTTCTACTGAATTTTGTGTACTTCCCCTGCTAAAAATTTGTTGTTGATGTGTGCCTTCAAGTCATTTTCCAGATTATGGTGGTGAGCCTATCACAGGGTTTCCTTGGCAAGAGGAGATTATGTTCAGAGGAGATGTGCCATTGCCTTCCTCTGAGCCCGAGAGCATACAGGCACAAATAAAAAGAGTGCAACATTAGTAATAAATGAATAGATGCCCTGTTCAGTCTACAACAATGTAACCACCAACACAGTCCAATTTCTATTCCATGAAATTTGTTTCAGATAAACAATTTGCAGGGATCTTATCAACCACATGTGCCTTCTTTCCACATTTCTCTATTAGTGAGCTATATAGGCTGCACTGTAATGCAGTCCCCTAGTGGAGCAGAGCAAGGTACTTTGTCTATTAAATTTCTTGTTCTTTCACACTCCCTATGGGGCTGAACCAAGTACCAATTTAGTCATCAAGGGCTGAGTCATCTGGTAAATAATTCAGCTCCCCATCTTCAGACAACTGAAGTCAGTTGTATAAACAACTTAGCTTTTTATGTCAAATGCTGTCTAGGCAGAAGACAGTACAGGCAAAAGCTTGCAAGTAAGGGACACAGGAGTAGGTGGGCAAAATAGGATAGACAAGGTATGTAGTAGAATCCCAGAGATGGTAATGTGTGTATGTTTTAGTGTGTGTTTTAAATGTAGCCGTGCCTTGGAATTTAAGGGATTTGACACATTAAGCTGTAGTCATCAACTAGATTTTAGGAGGGAAAACAGAGATGCTGCTGCAAAGATGTCCTCTGGAGACATCTTTCTGGACAAGGGGCCATGTCACACCTCACAACTGTAGCACTTTGATTCCGCTTTAACTGCCATGGTTATATCCAATGGAAACCTGGGATTTTATACTTTGGTGAAGTCACTAGAGCTCATTTGTTGAAAAACCTCAATTCCCCTCAATAAACTGAAAATCCCAAGGTTCCACAAGATGTTGCCATGGCAGTTAGTGGAATCCTAGGACTCTTTCACACAGAGGCACTTACCATTGCTAAAATGCCAGCAAAACATTCCCAAAACATTCCTGATGTGTGAAGGTGGGATAGGTGGTCGCACTTCTTAATTGCCATTGAGATGTTCTGCTTCTCTCCCGTTGTCAAAGCCTCTGAAAATATAAGTATTAGCACCTGTCTTTAAATTTCATCCATTTTAACTGATATTCAATACATCTACCTCTCTTAAATTGCACCAATAATACCAATAGAGATTACTCCCTGAGCAAAGATATATATAAAATTGGTGCACAGCACAGACATTTGGGGGGCACACCTCTGTTTAAGTAAGCCTCAGAAGGCATAGCATTTTCAGCATTTTCCTCATTAACTTATTAGTGTTTTAGCACCTTTCCTCACTGACCAACATTATATTCAAAGAGCAGCTTGAGAAAAATGGCTCTTGTCACATTTTGAAGAACTGGTATCAGGAATTGATAGATTTATTTTGCAAAGGACCAGGCAATGATTTGACCAAAGAAGAGCAAATTCTTCCCAATATTGGTTTTCAGTGGAAGCATATAGTACTATTATTACTACCACCACTATTACTATGACTATTATCATTAATAATAATAATCATGATAATGATAATAATAATAGCAGCAGAGGCAATGTATCACTTCTCTAGGAAGTTATGTCTGTAAAAGGTTTGACAAATATTACCACCTGCTGGGCAGACAATAATAGTGCAACATGAAATTCATTCCAGGGGGCAGTTGTATTCCGTTCCTGTATCAAGATGAACAGAGACTTTAAGAATAATCTTTTCATGGCTAGGATATTCTGAGAGTTGTAATATAAAAATGAAACTTTTCCAAGATCTGGTTCAAAACCCACATCAGATTCATGAGGTACCCTTTAGATGACCTAAGTTTGCACTCACTATAGCTAAACACACACTCTCAATCTCTCTCAATTTCTTTCTCTCTGAAATAATGTTAGTGGTATCTCTAGGATTGCATCTACACTGCATCTTTAACTGCCATGGCTCAATGCTAAGGAATTCTGGGATTTGTAGTTTTGTGATATTTGGCCTTCTCTGTAAGAAAGTTCTGGTGTCACAACAAATTACAAATCCCAGGATCCAATAGGATAGAACCATGATAGTTAAAGCAGTGTCAAACTGCATTAATTCCGCAGTGTGGCAGCAGAGTGTGACATTTATTTCTCAAAGCCACATATATTAAACAGGTGTTTTTTTTAAAGCTGATAATCACAGACTGGAAATGATACGGACATTATCTGTCTAGCTATGTTCTGATGTAATATAGTACTTTTACTGGGAAAGAAAAATGAATTTCCAATTGAGTCCAAACTGAATCGAATTGAATTTCAGTTTAGAGAAAATAACTGTGAGGTAGACTGGGTCTAGGGATGCCATATCCCGGTGGCCACCGGGAAAATCCCGCTTTTGGGGGTCCCTCCCGGTCCCGGTCCGGTTTGGCCCCCAGCCATACATTGGTCCTGGTTCGGGGCCCGCTCCTGTGGCCATTGCCGCTGCTGCTAATGCGGCTGGCCGCGGCACCAACCCACCTTCTCCTGCTCTTCCTGAAGTGGTGGGACCGTGGGCAGCACCAACCCTCCTCCTCCAGCTTTGCCTTCCTGCTCTTCCTCAGCGGCAGCAGCGTCGCCGCCACCGCGCCTCCCACGCCAGGGCCAGGGCTTTCCTGCCCGCGCACAGGGGGCTCTAAAGCAGGAGCTCGTCTGTCATGCCCAGCCTGGAAGATGGCTTGGAGGACTCAGAGGATGAGCTAGAGCCTCTGGGATCTGAACCTATAATGGAGGAGCCAGAGCCCCAGGGGCTTGAACCTGTAATGGAGGAGCCAGAGGCTGGCCCTAGTTCTGCTGGAGCAGAGTCTATGGCCCCTCCAGAGGTTCAGCAGTCAAGTTTGCCTGGTGCCGAGGCTGTGGACATGGAGGAGGATCTGGGCAGTGTGCCTACCTTCAATGAGCGTCGAGCAGAAAGAGAGGGCCTTCGAAGATCTCGGAGGCTTTATCAGAAACGTCTTCGTAATCAGGCACAGCTGAAGGCCAGCTCCTTGCCTTCTTAAGCACCTGGAGCATGTGTGGTTCTTTGCCAGTGGATATCTGACTCTTTTAGAGGAAAGACTCTGTCTCTGGCTCCTTGGCTTCTTGTCTTGACTACCCGGAAACTTGACCTTGGACTGCTTTATCTACCTGCCTATCTGTTACCCTGAACCTCGGACCGTCTGACAATTCTTCTGGTAAACCCTTTTGGTAAAGCAACTCTCCAGGACTGAGTAGCTTACACTGACTTTGCTGTGCTGGGAGGGGATTGTTTGTTTGAAAACTAGCTGTCTTATCAGCCCTTTGGCTGCTTTCCCGGACATCGTCTCCTGCTTTGGCCAGCTGGCCAAAGGGAACGGGCTCCTCGGCGCGCGCCGCCTGGGCCTCAGCAGGGGCCAGCGGCAGTGCGCGTGCCTGCCCCGCTTCCCTCCGCATGCGCGTGCCAGGGGGGAGCAGGAGGAGGAGGAGGAAGGAGCCAGAGGAAGGGTGCCTTGAAGGGCAGAATTGGGGCAGAGGAGGAGGAGGAGGAGGAAGGCTGAGTCAGTGGCCATTAGGTCTGCCTTGGGTTTTTTTTGGGGGGGGGGGGTTTAATTATTTTTTAAAAATATAAAATACTTATTTTATTTTATTTTATTATTTCTTGTTTTTATTTTATTAATTTTTATTATTGCTTTTTATTTTTTAATTATTTTATAATTATTTTTATTATTAAATATATACACCCCTGTCTTGATTTTTATTTTTTTTGTCTAAGAATAATGCCAAAATGTCCTCCATTTTGATCATGCCTTAGAAACATGCATTTAGATTAACATTTTTTAAAAATCATCAAATTTTTTCGCGTGTCCTCCATTTTTATAAAAACGTGTCCTACATTTTAAAATGTTGTCCTATATTTGTCCTACATTTGTCCCGGTTTGGAGGTCCTGGCTTATGGCAACCCTAACTGGGTCTAACCTTTTACATGCACAATTTGGCTTGTATTGAGTAATTTCTGAATGCCAATTCTATCATTTCAAATAATGGGCAAGTCCTTTCAGGATAGTTCTGAAAGTTCCCCTCAAATGAAGGGTTCCCTGGAAATAAAGAAAAGATTGCTATGTTGATTTTCCACAAGTATGAAGACATGAAAATACAGAATTATCCATATATAATTTCAAGCATTCAGAAATATTTATAATGTCTCCTCTAGGGGCGATGGCCACTATGCATAGAATTTTCCTTAGCACAAAGTTTGGGCAAAGAATTTTGGACTGCAGCTGGTTACAGAAACCTGGTTGAAACCAGAGATACGTCCCTCATTAATTTCCTAGTATAAGGGATTTTTAAGGGAGATCTCTTTCAGGTGAAAGATTGTGGATGTCGCCCACATCATCTACAGTATTGCTTTCTGGTTCCCAGTCTTTCAAATGGTTCCCTCCATATTGGAACCAGTAAAATAGCTTGGGCCGAGGTAGAAATAGGTTCCAAATTGAATACAATAATGAGACAAGACTGAGATAAGGAAGGCATTCCACTGATCATGTCTGCATTAGAACTGCAGGGAACCTATGGAAATCCATCTATATATACATGTAGTGTTGACCACAGTGTATGCATGAGTGGTAAAAGATTACCAATGGGATAGCCACATTCTAGACATTTTGGACTACAGCTTGCATAAATCCCAGTAAGTGGCCATACTTTATGGAATTTATGGGAGCTACAATCCAAAAATATCTGGACAGTACCAGACTGCTTACCCTGCCCCTAAAGTTAAGCTTGTTTTCTGCTGCTCCAGAGACTAGAACACGGAACAATGGATGCATGCTACAGGAAAAAGGATTCCACCTTAACATTAGGAGGAACTTCCTGACAGTAAGGGCTGTTCGACAGTGGCACACACTTCCTTGGAGAGTGGTGGAGTCTTCCTCCTTGGAGGTCTTCAAGCAGAGGCTGGATAGCCATCTGTCGGGTATGCTTTGATTGAGAGTTCCTGCATGGCAGAATAGGGTTGGACTGGATGGTCCTTGCGGTCTCTTCCAGCTCTACATTTCTATGGTTCTATGAAGGATTTGACAAAATGTTGCTGAGAACTAACCTTTTATGTGCCAGAAGCTCAGGTTAAAGGCAAATTACTTCAGCTCCACTGAGGTGCTGCCAGCCTTGTGATCCCAGTTAGCATCCAAATCTCTTTGCATGTGCTCAGGATTATTAACTAGGTCTGTACTTTAGGTCACTGATACTCAGAAGTGGTAGGCTATGGACTGGTTCAAGCTGCCAGTACATGTGAGTTCCCAGGAAATAAAGAACTGGTGGAAATCAGCGTGTACAAATATGATACCAGTCCCTGGTACATTTGGGACCAGAGAAGCTCTCTACATCAGCTAGTTTAAGAAGCACTACCATAAGTGTCCTTTGCAATTGTATCCCAAGGACAAATTAACCCTTAGGTTTCTCTCCTTCTTCAGTGCTTATATCTAGTAATGGAGGCAAAACATATGGCCTATATTTCTTACTCACAAAAGTACATCGTGTATATAGTGGGATTTCAATGGGATCTCTACAGTTCATATTCATACATTCATACAGTGGAATGCCTTCCTTATCTCCATCTAGACTCATTATTGTATTCAATTTAAGGGACATGTCCAAAACAGGTACTGCTGTGAGCAAAGAAAATTCACTCTTGATTTTACGGCTGCTCCTCCTGCAGCTGTCCTGACCTGAACTAGATTTCTACCAGACCTAAAATTCTGAGGGACAGGATACTGCCGTGATTAAGACCCATTAAATGAGAAGGAGTAGCAGAAGAAGCAGCATTAAAATCAAAAGTTGGGGATTTGCTGACTGTATAGTAGCAGATCCACCAACACCTTCCTCCATGATCCCAGCAAAAGGGGGAGGGCTAGATTTGGACATTGGAGATGGTTGTATGACATTTCTATTCCAAGTAAAATTGTGATGCCACCAAAGGTAGGTCCCAGAGATGGTTAGAAAGAAGATGTTAGAAGGTGCAGCCACTGGTTGTGTCATTAAGCAGGATATATTTAGCATTAATAGCAGTTGCACAGGTTATGCCATTCAAGTAAATAAACAACACTCTCTCTCTCCCTCTCTCACGCACACCTTTCAAGGCAGCACTCTTACTCTGAGATTCTTCCCCTTCACCTTGTTTACTAAAGAAGAAGGACCCTGAGATCTGGCAACCTTATAGACATCCCACCTGCCAAACCAACCATGTGTGGATGCACTGAAGGGTAAGGCATGCTTCTCTAAAGCCTGACAAGGATCCTTACATTCCCAAACAGATAAAGATTATGCATCATACTTTACCGTATTGCCATTTTCCGTGCTATTCGTGGGCACCATCACCTTTAGTGGTAGCAGTAGTACAGCTGTCTTTCTTTTCCTCACCATAAAATTATTTCTTTATTATCATTATTATTATTGGCATTGGCATGTACTGTGTCTGCGAACAGCAGGAGCAGTTATTTCAGCAGTATGGAAGTCTTGTGGAAGGAACAAAATATCCCCCATCGTACTCCCCATCCATACACACACACACACACACACACACACACAGGACAGACAGATAAATGATAAGTAAACAGTATAAAATGGTCCAACCTTGAAGGCTAATGGACCTTTTGAGATTTCAGGAGGCTGTACAGGGTTTTATGGCTGGTATTACTGACAATTCTGTTGAAGCTCTAGTCAATAAGTGGAATAAAAATCTAACTGGGGCTATTGGTACAGTCACTTCAAAATGTCCTCTCTGATCTGTTACTAAGCAGGCTTCTTGACATGCACTCTCAGGGAACTGAAACAGAAAGTATAATGACTGGAGTACAGATGGCAGAAAACTCAGCTATGTCACAAGACACAATATAGGAAGCATCTTGGTTCCTATAAGGTAGCAATACACACGGAAAAGAAAGTTTTTTTCTCTGGATGTATTGCATTTGCAAATTCATGTCCAGCTGAGCTATTCAGGGTGGTGAGAAATCTGACTCAGGTACCCTTCCCTCTGAATCGAATCTTAGAAACTTCAGTAGACTAATAGAATACCAGAATCGTAGAATTATAGAGTTGGAAGAGACCACAAGGGCCATTCAGTCCAATCTCCTGCCATGCAGAAAGACACAATCAAAGCACCCCCGACCAATGGCCATTCAGTTTCTGTTTAGAAACTTTCAAAGGAGGAGACTCCATCACACTATGAGGGAAGTTCTTCCTAATGCTGAGGTGGAGTCTCTTTTCCTATATTTTGAATCCATTATTCTCTGGAGCTGTAGAAAACAAGGTTGCTCCATCCTCAATACTTCAAATATTTAAACAGGGCTATTGTATCACCTCTTAACTGTCTCTTTTCCAGGCTAAACATACAGCACTCAGCTCCCTATGTCTCTCCTCATAAGGCATGGTTTCCAGACCCTTCACCATTTTGATTGCCCTCCTCTGGATACACTCCAGCTTGTCAACATCCTTTTTGAATTGTGGTGCCCAGAACTGGACAGAGTAGCTAACTGTAATGCTTTTAATGGCCATGTTGCAGGTAAAATATCTTGCAAAAGAACTAATTTAGATCCCATTTGTGAAGTGGAAATCAGTAATGGGGTGTCCAGCAACTATGTGAGTGGGATTACATTGGATCAGTTTCAACTGTTGAATATTGCTGATGTGGGCAATCTGCTGGGGCAAGTAAGGAAGACAACATGTTTTCTCAATCTCCTGTCCCTCTTGGCTGGTCATTCAAGGAGGAGATGCAAGTAGATTTCAAATACAACATATTATTAATAGATTTCTCTAGGAAGGGTATTTTCCTTCTTATTTAAAAGAAACAGTGTTTAGACAATTTCTGAAAAAGTCCTCCCTGGATCTTTTGGACCTTAATAACAATAGACCAGCTTCTAATCTTCTTTTGGGGGGGGGAGGGGCACAAGGTGATTTAGAAAGCTGTTGCCTTCCAACTCCAGATGGTTTTGGAAGATACACACTTCATTGACTTATTTCAAAACAGCTTCTGAGCAGGAATTGGAATTGAGACTACAATGGTTGCCTTAGTGGTTGATCTCTAACTTAGCACTCTAGGTGCCTTTAGACCCGTCAGTGGCTTTCAGTACCATCAAACATGGTATCCTTCTGGAATCTGAGGTGGGCACAGGGAACCACAGGCACTGTGTTGCAATACTCTGGTCCTATCTCTTGGGCAGGTTTCAGATAGTGGTACTTGGGAATAGCTGCTCCTCAAAAAAGGAGCTGTTATATGGCATAGCACAAAGTGCCATTCTAACCCCAGAGCAATTCAACATCTACATGAAACCTCTGGGAAAGATCATCTGGAGGCATGGGGTGGGATGCTATCAGTATGCTGATGGCACCCACATTCCAACATGGCAGGGGGCTAGACTTGGTGGCCCTTTAGGTGTCTTGCAATCGATGATTCAGTGATTCTATGAAAATATATTTCTCCATACCTTCAAAAACAGTCTCAGCTAAAGAGAGTGTGTCTCCTCTTAATGAATGCTTGGAGGAGGTAATGGGCTGGATGAAGAAAAACAATCTGAAACTTAATCAGCACAAGACAGAAGTGCTTACTATTAAAGGTCCTAACCTGAGGTGTGTCAACCAGTTTTGGATGAGGTTATACTCTCCCTGAAAGATTATGTTCACACCTTGGGGATGTTCCTGGATCCATCTCTCCTAATATCAGCCCTGAAGACTGCAATGGTAAGGAGTACTTATTATCAGCTTTGGCTGATATGCCAGCTATGTCCCTTTCTAGAAATGGGAGATGTAAAGATGGTAATGCACATACTGGTAACCTCAAGGCTGGGCTTTTGTGATGTGCTGTATGTCGGGCTACCTTTCTACCAAGTTGGGAAATTCAATTAGGTCAAAACACAGTAAATGGATTGATCACTGGTACATCTCAGAGTAAGCATTTCTTAGCGATATTAAAATCACTCAGCATGTCATAGTGGTTTGAATACTGGATTATGACTCTGGAAACCAGGGTTCGATTCCCATCTAAGCCATGAAACCCATTTGGTGACCTGGGGCAAGTCACACTTTCTCTGCCTCAGGGAAAGGCAATGGCAAACCTCCTCTGGACAAGTCTTGCCAAGAAACCCCATGATAGGGTCACCATAAGTCAGAAATGACTTGAAGTCACACAGCAACAGCAACAGCAACAACAACAACAACAACAACAACAACAAAGCTACCTGTTAGTTTCTGACCAAAGTACAAAATATTGGTTTTTACTCTTAAAACCCTTCATGCTTTGAGTCCAGGTTACCTACAGGATTGCCTCCTCCCATATAATCTGCCCTGTACACTCAGGTCCTCTGGGATATATTTGCTTCAACTGGCCAGAACTATATGGGCAAGTGTCACCCAGAGGACTTTTTCACCGGCTGCCCTTATAGACTGGAATGACCAGCTGGGAGAGATTTGACAGCTAAACCTGCTGTCTGGATTTAAAACAGTAATAAAGACTTATCTCTTCTGGCAGGCCTACCCAGTTGATTTAACCTATGAATTTTAAATTGGGATATTTTAATTTTATGCTGGACTAGTTGAATGTGTCCTGTGTTTGTGTATTTTAACTTAATATGTTTAAATACTTTTATGTGTTTTAATCTATGTTGTACCCTGCATCGAGCCTTGGGGAGAGACAGGTAAGAAATATTAATAATGATAATGATGATGGTGGTGGTGATAACAACAACAAAAACATTGACAACTGGAATCCTGTTAGTTGTGCTAACTGGACTAAAACCATTGAATCAATGGGATTTCTTAAGTGTTGATCTACCAGTTCCTATTAGTTTGATGGGTTTACACTAGCTGGGACTACCATCCTCTCTATTTATGAAGCATCTGTAATGGTGTGTTGTACTGTTATGTTGAATTTTAGATTGTTTTCAATACATTTTAAATGGTTTGAACTCTACATTATAATATAATGAACAATACAGTGTAACGTTTCTATTTATATTTTTACTGAAGTTTTTGTAATGCTTTTAATCTATACTGGTTTTATTCATTTGCAGGCCACCTTGAATCTCTTTATGGGGAAAAAGGAGGATATAAATTAAGAAAACAACAATTTTCAGAGAAAATTCTGCAAAATGGCCTTTCTTTTCTAGGAAGGTAACAAGGAAAAAAAAATCTTAGATATCTTTGGGGGGGGGGGGGGGGGGCTTGAGTTCCATCCTCTCCTGGATTTTTCCTTTCCCCCTTACGGTTATTGTTTTCTTTAAACTCAGTTGCTTTCCTTACACTGGCTTGCTGGGCTGTGCTGATTTTTCAAATGTGTTCTGTACTTTTGGAGGCCAGGAGGTGGAGCCATAATGCAGTTTTTTAAGTGGTGATTATCTGAGAGCAATTGAGAAGTTCACACATACATTGCTGTTAATGGGTACAGCCAGAAGTGATTGAGTGTTGTGAGTGAGCATGAATACACACACACACACACACACACACACACACACACACACACACGAATCCAAATCAGGTGTCTGTAGCAATCACTTTAGAAAAAGTAAGCTATATGCCAAAGTTCTTTACATTTGTTTTAGCAGCTTTTGCTGTAGCAAAGCAGTGTGTGAGGGACTGGAGCCAGTTCAGCCCTTGAATTAGAAAAAGTTTTCTCACCCCACTTCAGAAGCTATGACCACATCTCAGCACTTTTGTTCTGAGTATCAGTTGAATGGTGAGCAAGCCACCTTGGAGAAAGAACAGATTTTTTTCAGTGCTCTATTTATTCAAACTTAATAATAGGCCTAAATAAAAAGTGTTTACTTGAGTAGTTGAGAGCAATAACAGCTCCCATGACAATCATCCACAGCTGTGCAACCTTGTTTGGCTTTTCTATTGTTTTATTGTTACCCTTGGGTCGCTTTCTTTACCATTGCCCATTTTTAAAGAACCATACAGATTAGGTCAAATGTCTGTAGGGATCGGGTGTGATATGGTATGGATTGGGGCATGCTTTTGTTTTGGGTTACTGCTGGTGCAGATTTTTTTTAAAACTTTTGATTGTAGCATTTGTTAAGTGATGTAAAAAGGTGCATTTCATTCCAAAGTTTGTACATAATTTGATTCTGTTTTAAAACTTTTCTATACTGTTAATATTTCCTCCCACGCATTTCCCTTCTTTCCTTGTCAAACCTTTTCTTGGCTGAACAGATGGAGCTTAGAGAGCAGATATGTGTGAATTTATTTATTTATTTTCATTATCTTGCCTTTCCTCAGTTCAGAGACTGGGCAACTATGATGGTTCTTGGGGCTATTTTTTGCCTCTGTTTCTTCAGAGAGCCACACAGACATCTAAAAATACTAAAATGAATGAAAACAAGGAAAGTGGGGGGGGGGGGGGGAAGTTACTTGAAGTCTACTTTCCTTTTTGAAAAAAAAATCAGCATTTTAAAATAATAAACAGTGAAGTCTAGAGAGGTCAAGAGCTACATAAACAGTATTGAGGGGCCACACACTGAACTACACTTGCCCACCTCTCCTCTACTTCATTCAAGATGATGGACATGATTCCCCACATACCCATTTTCATAGAATCATAGGCGATTATCACACGGAGGTTTACCATGGCTAAAACGTGGCGAAATCATTCCCAAAATGCACAGGTGTGATAGCCAATAATAATAACAATAACAATAATAATAATAATAATAATAATAAGTTTTATTTGTAGCCCGCCTTTCCAGTGACCTGATCAAGGCGGCATACATACACAAGGAAAATATAACAATACAGTGGTACCTCGGGATACGAAATACCCAGGTTACGAAATTTCCGGGATACGAAAAAATCCCATAGGAAATAATTGTTCCGGGTTACGAATGTTTTTTCGGGTTACGAAAAATTTTTTGGTGCTTTTCGGCGCTATTTCACACGGAATCGCGGCTTTTCCCCATCAGCGCCTATGGCATGTCGGCTTACGAAGGCTTTTCGGGTTACGAAAGCGGCCGCGGAACGAATTAATTTCGTAACCCGAGGGAGCACTGTACAAAGTTAAAAACGGAGTTAAAAGGACAAAGTCAAATACAAGGGGCAGGCAGTTGGGAAGTCAAAGTACAAATTCCGGGGTTGATGATAAAGGGTAAAGAATAAAAAGATCATTTAGGGTGGAAAGGCTTGCAGGAAAAGGTGTGTTTTCAAATTCTTCTTAAAGAGAACTGGGGATGCAGTGGAGCGGAGCTCAGTAGGGAGATTATTCCAAGATTTAGGGGCAGCAACAGAAAAAGCCCTCTGTGTGGTCTCCGCATATCGCGTTTTTGGGACCTCCAGTAATTTCATCCCAGTTGACCTGAGTGTGCGGGGCGGATTGTATGGGGAGAGGCGGTCCTCTAAATATCCTGGACCCAAGCCATTTAGGGCTTTATAGGTCAACACCAACACCTTGTATTGAGCCCGGAAGCGGATAGGCAGCCAATGAAGATCCTTCAAGATAGGTGTTATATGGTCAGACCTGGAACTACCAGCGACCAATCTCCCTGCCATATTCTGCACCAGCTGTAGCTTCCAGGTTTGGTACAAGGGTTGCCCCATGTAGAGCGCCTTGCAAAAATCCAATCGACAGGTTACCAGTGCATGTACAACAGTTTCAAGGTCCCTACGGTCCAGGTAGGGACGCAGCTGGCGTATCAGCCGAAGCTGACAAAAAGCGCTCCTGACCGTCGCATCCACCTGAGATGTCAACTGGAGCGAAGAGTCAAGGAGCACTCCCAAGCTGCGCACCGAGTCCTTCAAGGGGAGCGTGACCCCATTCAGGACCGGGTGACAGATCTCACCACCCAGGACCAGGGAACCTATCACCAGTACTTCCATTTTGCCTGGATTCACACTGAGTTTGTTTTCCCTCATCCAGACCATTACTGACTCCAGACAGGCATTTAGAGGAGAGATGCCATCCTTAGTTACTGCATCAGTCGGAGACACAGAGAAACATATCTGGGTGTCATCAGCATACTGATAACACCACGCCCCTTGTCTCCAGATGATCTCTCCCAGCGGTTTCATGTAAATGTTAAATAGCATAGGGGACAAAATCACTCCCTGAGGGACACCAGATGTAAGGGCCCTCTTATCGGAGCGACAGTCCCCCCAGCTCCACCATCTGGAATCTACCCAAGAGGTAGGACCGGAACCACTGCAGAGCAGTGCCCCCGATGCCCAGCTCCCTCAGGCGCTCCAGAAGGATACCATGGTCGATGGTATCGAAATCATGTTTGCCTCCCCTGATTTAATCATCATTGAGGTGTCCCACTCCTCTCCTGTCATCAAAGTGTTCACAGAGCAGCCATTTTTCAACAACAGCAACTTCTGTTATTGGAGAAATGGCTGCTCTACAGCCATTTTGGTGACAGAAGAGGAGCAGGATGCCTCAATGACAATTAAATCACAGGAGGATTTAGCCATGTTTTAGCCATGGTAAGCCTCTTTGTGATAATCACCCTAGAGTTGGAAGAGACCACAAGAGCCATCCAGTCCAACCCCCTGCCATGCAGGAACTCTCAATCAAAGCATACCCGACAGAAATCCATCCAGCTTCTGTTTAAAGACCTACAGAGAAGGAGACTCCACCACTCTCTGGGGGAGTATGTTTCACTGTCGAACAGCCTTTACTGCCAGGAAGTTCCTCCTTATGTTTAGGTGAATTTCTTTTCCTGTAGCTTGCATCCATTTTTCTGAGTCCTATTCTCTGGATCAGCAGAAAACAAGCTTGCTCCCTCCTCAACCGTCTCTTCTCCAGGCTAAACATACCCAGTCCCTTAATTTTATCCTCATGGGAATTGTGAAGATAGAGGGAAAAATCTAGCTTACCTCCTGAGTTTCCCAGTTCGCGGAAAGAACTTGTCATCTACACCACCCACTCCCAAAACAATGGGCAGTCTGCAGTGCCCCACATTTCCCGAAGAATAGACTCACCAAAGCAGGGCATTGTTCCACACAATTGTTGTTTTTTCTGTTCTGCCTCAAAGGCATTCTCACACATACATGGGTGCACTGCCAGGTGCCACCAATCACCTCGCTCATCCTGCCAAACTGCCAGTCACTGGCCGATCTGCACGACCAGCTGTGTGACTGGCCATGAGGTCGCAAAAGCAATTGACTGCCTGTACAGTGCATTGGTGTGCCCAGTAATACAGTGAAACTTAACAATCATGTAGGCCCCTCATACAGGCCCCCTTTCTTCCTGCCCTTTGCTCCATGGCTCCCTGTTGGTCTGACTAGTTTGTTCATGTTTTTATGAAACCCATTGTATTGTTGATGACTTGCCACATTTGTCATCATTTCTCTTCATGGGGTGTAGGATGGGTCAATGCTGAGAGAGGTTGATGGTGCAGCTGACCACTTACATGCCCATCTGCACTTGATGCACAAGTGAGCAATGGCATCATGAGATGTATAAACACCATGCCACAGGAGCACCACAATGCTGCCTGTCATCTCGGCGAGCGGGTGGTGTGACGCCAGCTTGGAGGTGGAATCAGGGCATGTGTCATCTAATGCATCATGCCCCCATGCTACCCCCAAGCTGGTGCATTATGCTGGCCTGTTTTGTCCCTTAGATAGTTTACATTCTTTCTTTCTATCTTCAAACCTCCTCCTGAGTGTAAACCTGCTCTTTGTATGAAGAGAACAAATAGGGTGGTACAATCCAGCCTTGCCTGATCCCTTTGCCAATTGGGAACCATTTTGTTTCTCTTATTCTGTTCTAACAGTAACCTGTTGTCCTAACTACAGATTTCTCATCAGGATTCTGAATGTAGTGGCATAAACCCAAATAGCAAAGTCAAAACTGATTGCTTTAATGGCTTAAACCAGGGGGTCGGCAACCTACGGCCCGCGGGCCGGATCCAGCCCGGCGAGGCCTTGGGACCTGCCCCAGCCCGGTCCTGCCGCCGATTGCTGCCCCGCTGCAGCTTCCGCGCCGCCCCGAGTTCCTTTTTGGGTCCCCCCCCCCCCCCCCCCCCCAGTTGTCTGAGGGACAGCAACCCGGCCCCTGGCTCAAAAAGGTTGCCTACCCCTGGCTTAAACCATAGCAAAAGAAGCCAGTGGGTTGAATGTTTTGGACAAGGCCTTGGGGAGACCAGAATTCCAATCTCTGATCTTCCTTGGAAATTCATGCACGTTGCCCTGTCAGTCTAGGAGACAGATGACAAACCACCAGCACTCTGAAAAAATCTTGTCAAGAAAACACTGTGACAGATTCATCTTATTGTCACAGTAAGTCAGAAACAACTTGAAGATACACAGCAGCCCTCTGTGGATAAAATGTGCCAATCCTATGAAAGGATCTGCATAAGTCAGAACTGACTTCTAGACACATAACAACAAACTACTGATGTACCTCAATTAATGAAGTAGAGGTGTTCCTAGGCATTTCTTCTTTTACATCAAATATGGTTCCAGAATCTATGACCACATCTCAGCACTTTTGTTCTGAGTATCAGTTGAATGGTGAGCAAGCCACTTTGGAGAAAGAACATATTTTTTTTTCAGTTTTTTCCCCAGTAATAACATGAAAAGAATAGGGTTAGGTTCCTATACCACAAAAGAGAAGAGCAGTTCAACACATTTCAGTTGACTTTTGATCCAAAACTACAGTGTTCACATGTGAAACCACCACGGCAGATAAAACTTGCATATGTAAGCAAAAACATTTTTAACCTTATAGGCCAGCTAAAAGTTTCTTCCTCGATGAATCCAGGGATATATTTTTTTCTTCCATTTGCCTCCACTTTACTCATGTTTTCAATTTTGTGGCTGAATTTACAGACCTATGCTTGTTTGATATGCTGAGGATAGATGGTAAAGTAGGATTGTGTGTTTTCTCCTTTTCCCTTTGGCTTACTGTTGTTGTTGTTGTTATTATTATTCTTATATTTTCTTATATCCTGCCTTTCTCTCAATATAGGGACTCAAGGTGGAATATGAACTCAAACGTTCATACACGTTGCTAATTACCTTGCCTGTTATAGGCAGACACACAGTGACAGGTAAGATCAGCTAGAGTAGAATCCATTTCTTTTTAGCTTGCATGCTTGCTTGCTGGTTTATTTATTCCATTTATATCCTGTCTTTCTTCTTATGCAGAATTCAAGGCAGGTCAAGCTGTATAGCGCTATTTATTGCAGACACCTTCTGCAACTTGACAATGAAAGTATGTTTCTCCAGTCTCCCTTCAGCATCATGATAATATTGATACTTCTCAAAAACATGCAGCTAGACAGAGGAGAAGAAGGGGAAAGGGAGCTGAGGGCATTAAAAGATTTCATAAAAAGAAGCTTCTTTATCGGAGGCATTGTTAGCTGAGGTACTCCTGCATAGGGAACACATATTTTTTAAAAAGCAAATAAATACTGAGTAGGTAAAGTAAAGGTAAAGGTAGTCCCTTGACATAAATATCTAGTCATAACTGACTGTAGGGGGTGGTGCTAATCTCTGTTACTAAGCCGAAGAGCCAGCATTGTCCAAGGACTGCTCTGGTGATCATGTGGCCAGCATGACTGCACCACTTCCCACCAAAGAGGTACCTATTTATCTACTCACATTTGCATGATTTGAACGGCTAGGTTGGGAGAAGCTGGGACCAGTGACAGGAGCTCACTCCATCATGCAGTACTTGGGCCTCGAACTGTCAACCTTCTGATCTTCCAATCATCAGAATTGGTGTCTTAACCACTAAGCCACCACATCCCTACTGAGTAGGCATCCCCATTTGCAGAACAGCTGTGAAAATGTTGACTTTAAAATGGCTGCCTCTACATTGTGTTGGCATGTATTCCTTTTCCTGGGTAACTTGATAACATAATATAGTTGTCTAATCATAAGATTCTGTGGTCAGCAGAGATGCTGGAAATAGATCTAACACTATTGAGACAATGTTAGGACAAAATACATTATAAAATATATATAATTTTTTCTATGTGTTCTTGCATTTGGTACATTTTTACATCCGTCTGCAATTTTTTAAAAACCATAGGAAAACTGGCATTACTTTAGAAGCCATTTCCCACCAAATATGCATTTTATGCCATTTATCTTAAAACATACATTTTATATTAAATAAATAACAGGAATACTCTCTTTATGCAATTTTGTTCATCTTAACTTTAGCACACATTTCATATGCATTTTGAAACATTTATTGAGCTGAGAACCACATCACAAAATTCACAGAAGTGCAAAAAACATTTGAATAAATGTATTAATCTAAGAGCTGCAAATCAAATGGGCTTACTTAAAAATACACACTTAACAAAATCCCTGGATATCCCTAGTTATCTCAGGTTTGTAGACTTTTTTTTCCTAATGGCAGCAGTGGTTTTCATTTCATGTCTGACTTTGCAATTATGGCATACACACAAAATACATCAGAGCTGATATATTTGATGCACCACTGTTCTTTCCAGGTTTAAGACTTCTGAGCCTAAAAGGCATGGCAAAATGCACTGAAACAGGACCTGCTACTACTAAGAACTACATCTTGATTTTTAAAGTGCATCATTGGTCAAGATTATTTTTAAAAAGAGTTCGACTGTTCTTTATGTCAGAAGACATATTTTTGAAATCAGTGTTTAAGAAAAATACCTTGTTGAAAAAAGACTGGGAGAGATATCTTTGGATAAAGAATTTATGTATCATATGAATATTCATTGTTATGCTTAGTTTTGTTTATTATGGTGCTAAATGCAGTACATTTTGACTTATGGGCCCAACTTCCTGAAAACTAGAAAGAGATTTGCAATATTCTGTTTCATAGGAAAACAAAATTAACTATATACAATCATTGCAACATGTCTAGATTAGTTTAGACTGTTATATGTATATTAATATGTGGAGCTTTTTAAAATATTTTTTTCTTTTTTCACTGTTTTTTGTTTGGATGTATGTAATTTTGATAACTAATAAAAATATGTGCTAACAGAAAGATCATAGAATCATACTCTTAAGAGTTGGAAGGTACTACATCTTGTCCACCCTCCTGCCATTTGGAACTACACAAATATACCCATCCAGCCTGTTTAAAGACTTCTAAAGATAGAGATAGAGAGTCCACCACCCTCTGCGGCAGACACTATCACTGTTGAACATCTCTTGAAGCAAAGAGTACATACCTAATATCTAGGTGGAATATCTTTTTGTGTAATATGAATGCATTGATTCATGTCCTAGTTTCTGGAACACCAAAAACAATCTTGATGGAGATGTAGACTAAAATTCTGTAGGATCATTTTCAGAGGTTCAGAGTTATGCTTGTCATGAAATACCTTATACTGCTGTTTCTATATCATAAAATAGCCCAATGATAAACATGAGGGATGTATAGTTTATTTCAGTTATTTTCTATTACTCTTCCACTGTACAACAATAAGCATTACCATCTTAATTGTATATGCATCTGAAATGTGTCAGTGTGGGAACCCATACCTCAGCAGAGGTGAGCAGATATCCCACTTGTAGTGTCTGTCTACCATGTTAGTTTTTTTTTTACTTTTTAATTTTTCTCCAAAATCATATAAAGAACAAAAGAATGGACAGGAATGAAACTAACAAAATAACATACCCCATAAGTTCAAAGGGATTTAAGGTCCTCGCTCCTCTGTATAGGAAGAAATAGGATTTCCTGTGCTTTTCACAACCCCATTGTCTGTCTTCTAAGGCCAGAAAAAAGATAGTGGTTCTGTCAGAAACAGTAAATACAAAATTATGGAATGTAGGGTTAAGTGTATATACTTATAATTAAGACCGTAGATCATATTCTTTGTTGATAGCATCAGAACAGAGGTCACAGATAGTTCATTAAAAAGTTATTGGTTTCCCCCTGAGCTTTTGATCATGTTGTTTCTGTTGTGTGCCTTCAAATAATTTCCAACTTATGGTGACCCTAAGATGAACCTATCATGAACCTATTGGCAAGATGTGTTAACAGTGGATTTGCCTTTACCTCTATCTAAGACTGTGTGTGTGTGACTTGCCCAAGGTCATCCAGTGTATTTCCATAGTTAAGTGAGGATTCGAACCCTTATTTCCAGAGTCACACTGGCTTTTAGTCCCAAAACAAAGGTGATCCATGAAAAAAAAATACTGGCTTCCCCCTGAGCTTTTAATTTCTAATTTAGAGCCTAATATAGAGACATTGGGGTGAGGGAGCTTTTTTAGTTTAAGCCTAGGATATCCTAATATGGGCTGAAGATATTGCTAGACTATAACTCTCATCAACCCTAGCTAGCATAACAAATGGTGAAGGAGTACGAGAACTGCAGTCCAACAATATCTGGCAGGTTTCAGTTGCCTCCTCTGGTTTGATTAGCTGGGAGTCAGGAAGCCTTTGCTGATCATCTGAAGATCATATAGAGCACCCCCCCCCCAAAAAATACCATGATCTCCAGAAGTTTTGGATTACAGTTCCCGAATTCTGGGGCATTGGCCGGGAAAGCTTAGGTTGATAGCAGTTGGTATGAAAAGTCTGCCTTTCTCTATTTTTGATTTCTCATCACTGGTTATCTTTTTCTTCTTTTTTTCACGTTTAAAATTATGTTACATTAGTTCCTTAAACTCATTCATTCCCTGTCTGCTGCTTATTGTTCATATCTGACGTGTCAGACATGGTCCCTGAATTTTTGTCCTTCTTTGTTGCCTGTTAAGCTCCATAATTCTTCCTGTATTTTGCTTCTTTGTGCTGTCACTGTCTCCTTCCTGTTGATGTAGCTATCAAGTCCTAGAAGAAGAAGAAAAACTATCTATATATAGACTAAAGGAAACACTACTTAAGATTATGAATAATGCTGAAAAGTACTTCTTCTTAATTTCTGTGGGGAACATTCTTATACTTTATTCAGTTCCTCTAGTAAGCTACAAAAAGTTATCACCAATATTTTTTA
The DNA here is from genome assembly GCF_019175285.1 of Sceloporus undulatus. Taxonomy (NCBI): domain Eukaryota; kingdom Metazoa; phylum Chordata; class Lepidosauria; order Squamata; family Phrynosomatidae; genus Sceloporus; species Sceloporus undulatus. Next base: position 42,026,729 of record NC_056522.1, on the reverse strand, counting down.
AGTTACAAAGCAAATATAATTTCAAGATAAATGTACTGTATGCATACCCTAAAGGCACCAGATCCTGTCTGATCTTGGAAGCTGAGGAGGGTAAGCCATGGTCAGTACTTGGATAGGGAACCGCCAACAAGCACCAGGTACCGTAGGCTATTTCAGGGGATGGAACTAACAAAACCACCTCTGAGTATTCCTTGACAAAGAAAACCCTATGAAATTCATGGAGACACCATAATTCATGGAGTCAACCAGTGACTTGATGCAAATTGGGGGACTTTCATAATCCCTACATATTCTCTAAACTAGTGAATATATAGATTGTGAATATTAACCAGTCACTAATACACAACATTTGATTGTACATTTGAAAGTTCCTTAGTGAATTCCAGCTAATGTAAAGAATGAAAATGATTGCAAATATTAAACAACTGAACAATTTTTAAAAGAACGAAACAAGTTAAAATACTTTGAAATTATTTAAACCATGTACATCATGTGAAAGTCTGTGCAAAACCAATTCAGCCCCAAAAGCTTTAATTAACAATCATATCTTTTGCTTCTGGAATGGCAGGTGGAGGTGTTTTGGGAGAAGGTGAGGCTGGCCGAAATACTAGCCTTGCTTTCTCTACACCAGCAGCATCACTCTTTCCACCTCCGCATGGTGTGAATTGTGAGCTTCCATGCCAACCTTATTCCTTCCCCCTCCAGCTTTGGCTGCAATGTTTTTCCCAAATGACGCTAGATCAATCAGCTGGCTGGGTAGCATTCCATCCCTGAATGTTTACAAGTTATATTTGTTCATTTAATAAGCATTACCTGGAATGAACCCCAATTCATAAAACATTATCTCCTACATTTTACATTTGAAAACCAGATACATGTGGTCAAGCTTTTTTGTAAGAACAAAAAAGCTTGGAGAGGCTGCAGCAGTTGGGTTTTTCTTGAGCCTGCAGGGAAGGGCAGGATTCTCTCCCTCTTTTCCCTCCCATCTGCTGAGTTGATTGCAAAATACTTTGAAACTTTGTATGCAATTAAATCAGTTAAAGTAAGATGAGGACAAAGGGGGAAAGTGGGAGGAGACAGGAGAAACTGAGACATTTTAATAGCAGTGTGTGTGTGGGATTGAAGAGGATTGACTGGGACTGGCCCTGCCAAATCAAGACAGTTGGAGGGTATGATATCGGTGTGAAAATGTCTTGTGTGGAGGCTTGTAAACATAAGATCTGGAATTTTGCCAGTCCCTCTAGACAGATTTAGTCTTGAAGAAACTTGAAATCAAATTTCATAATATCCCCCAAAGGATAAACAAGTGGCTGGTGGGAGATGACCTTGTGTAGAATTACACAGGTGGGTGTGTCTGTAACTATATGTGCATATCTATTAAAGCAGGAATGTGGCAATCTTTCAAAAAAAAGACCCAGAGGCCTGAGAAGCCGTAAGATGACCAGGAGCCAGGACAAGTATCCAAGGAGAAAGGTAGCATGCCCCCCCACAAAAAAAAAAAAAGACTAGGAGAGAAAAGAGTTTTACAAGAGCCCTCTATTTTTCTTTTCTGAGAAAGCTAAAATCAATTCCTTTGGTTTTCTCTCTTTTTAAAGAAAGAGCAGCAGGAGGAGGAAAAACCCAGATCCAGAAATGCATTAGGGAGCCTAAACATCCAACGCAACATAGAGTCGCCATTTGGTTACTTTAAAACACTGAATTATAGTGATTGGAAAGAAATCAAGCCATCCTTTTTAAAGGATTGTGCTTAGTTTGACCCATACACTTGTTTTTTCTTGATTAGTGAATGTCCCTGACTTCATACAGTTTGGTATATCCTTTCAGTTTGCATGACAAAGATGTCTAGTTCATGCAAAATTATTCTGCTGCCAAAGTTGAAGGGACTGTGCCCACCCTATTTTACTGAAGCTACAGCCATTTCCATCCCAGCTTAATTTGAATTACTGTAATTATATTCCACCTTTCTTGTGACATGAGACCTAAGGTGGCTCACAACATGAATTTTACAAGTTACATCTAAACAGCCTAGTTATAACTTTAAAAAAAACTATTTAAACATCAGTACTTTGCAAATATGCAGGCAAAAAAAACAAACAACAGCAAAACAAATGCACATCTACATCAACAAAAACCATCACTTTTTAGGCTGATGTTTATGTTACTGTCTCTATGTATGTATGTATGTATGTATGTATAATAGTTGTTGTTTTTTAATTTTGAAAACTATTAATAAATATTCTCATGATAATAAACATCAGTACACATATTTTTAAAGATGACAGTAACAATTAAAATGCAGCACACACATGCGCACACATTAAATTCTCTTTCTGCATAGACAGTTAGTTACTACTGTAAATGTCTGTTCAGATTAAAAGTTCTTTGCTTCCCAGAAGAAGAGCAGGAGGGGGACAGTCCAGTCTCCTGGATGGTGATGGTGATGGTGATGGTGATGATGATTGTATTTATATCCTGCCTTCCTCCCAATATAGGGACTAAAGGTGGCTAACAAAATTTAAAACATATTACTCCTTTGTTGAATCAGCTTCATGGGCTGCAGGTTCATTTCAGAAACAATTCCAAGTGCTGATCATGACCTATAAAGTCCTATACAATCCGCCTGCATCATATGCAGGTGCTACATACACGGCTTTCAGCCTACTCTGAAAGCTATGCTGGAAGACGCCTCAGCGCATCCCTGTTTTAACAAAAAAGTAATATGTCTTTTCTACATCACCTACCACAGAGCCCCTCTAGACTACTAAGGGAGGGCTCTTCCCCTCTGTGCACATGGAGGATAGACCTGTCTCCAAGCAGGAGAAATAGAGAGTGTTATATGCAGTGTTTCTCCAAGTACCATCCACAAGTTTCAAACTGTATTGATTACAAAGGATGTCTGCCATCTAGAGACTGATGAGAGTACTACAGGCTTCAGGTTTTTAATTATTTAATTATTAAAAATCAAATAACTCTCAACTGCAAAGCCTATATGGAGACTTTCATCTACCTAGGTTCCAGAGTCAATGGTGTTTATCAGACGAGCTCTTAAAGAGGTACTATTCCAGTGTGACTCCTCTAGCTGCCTCCTGTTGCATGCTGGGATTGGCAGTTTTAAGGAGGGGTATTTAGAATTCTCAGGCAGAGAAGTTCAGCTCCTTAAAACTGCCAATCCCAGCATGCAACAGGAGGCTGCTACAGGAGTCACACTGGAATAGTACCTCTTTAAGAGCATAGTGTGATAAACATCTGGCTTAGAAAGACAGCCATACATTCTCTTTTATTATGACAGTTCTATTTCCATGATTTTGAGGCCTACTAAATGCTCTGCTACACTTTATCTGCCAAATAATGTCTTTTTCTGGTTTTATTTAGATTGTATGCCTTACGCAGGTTTTTAACTTAACTTTGTTTTATTTACTCAGTATGTATAGCACTGTGCAAAATCTACAGCACTATAATAATAATAATAATAATAATAATAATAATAATAATTAAATACTCTGGGCAAAGAAGAAATAGTAGCACTGTTAGGTTCATGAGTGTTGGCAAACAACACGCTATGCCACCTTCAGGATATAGCTCTGCTTGTATATTTTCTAGCTTATTTTTCACTGAGAAATGCTAAAGCTATGTATGGTGAGAATGAGATCCACACATTTCACAGGTAAAGAATCAGTGTGGAGAAACAAAGAATGTGAAAATCACTGTCTAGACTCACACCTGCATTTTCTTCCAATCCTTGTTTTATATCAAGTTGCAAGGCATGTGGAGTTTTTGCATGAAAATTCATGTAAGTTTGTTGAGGAATCTTCCTAAACATTTTTTTTTTTAAATGTATGCATTTTACTTATTGGCTAAAGCATGCTTGTGTACATTTTTCAATGATAATGTATTTTGAGTTGTGTGCATTTATTACCTCATAATTCAGAACCTGCCACTTGTGGGTTCTTTCTAGTGATGCAAGGCAGAAAAATATGTACACATTTTCACTAATGGTCTCACAGACCATTAAGTGGACAGATTTGTTCAAAAATTTAGTTAATGTGAAATTCTTATCCATCCCTAGAAGCACTTCCAGAAGTTTTATTGCTGACACTTGAAAGGGAGGTGAAGAGAGATGCTTGATTCCATCATTATTTTTTTCTGTGTTTAAGTAAACCCTGGTATTTAGAACTTGGCTATCATATTCATCAGCACTATAGTTGGGAACAAAGTATATATCAAAGCATATATCAAAGCGATCCTCATTGGTAACACTATCTAGGGGTCTTTTTGAATTCTCAAAGCAACTGTTAATAGCACAGTCCCAGGAAAAGAAATCCTCTGTGAGCAAGGCCTTGTGTGGGGGCTCGTTGCTTAGCGTCCTGGTATATTTTCTGAAACAGTTGCCAGAGCCGTTGGACTCGCTCAGCTAAAAGAATTAAGTAATCACACAATACCACAAAGAATATGAGGAAGGAATTTCCATATTATGGCTCTCGATACTCCCACCTCACAGCTCTGTGCCTGCAAACTGAACACTTTGGCTGAGCCAGCCGTAACATGATCCCAAACTGGGCCCTTATTAAGCAGATGCAGTGAAACGATGCAGAGTCTTAGGTTGCATTTGTCAACTAAATGCTTTTTATTACCTCTCATTAGGATAAGGGATACCTCAGTGCTGAGGATTCATTAGCCGAACATTGACCCTTGGAGGTTCAATCATTAAATGGTTCTGGAGGCCAAGTACAGGAGCTGGCCACACACAGCAGGCTACATAAGTCAGCTACTTCTTGGGCTCAGGGCAATTTTGTTGTGCCTGAGGAAATATGTGACCAAGTTGCAGAATGCCATGATACTTATCTGTCCCTTTTGATCTGGGTCATGAAGGGCAAACCATTACTTTATGAAACAAACATATACACATCTTTTAAATCATCTCCAGTAAAATGTCAAAGATGATAGCTCTGATCTGGTTATTACCAAGGGTCAAAGTTGTTGGGAAATGTGTTGGAGATTACATGTTTTTTTGAGCAGTGTACTTGAGTTGGCAAGGCAGAACCTGAATATAACCTTCATCTACTGCCCCACCCCAGGTCATAGCAGAGAAAAGAACATACTGTAATCTCAGATCTAAAATGCACTGCAAAAATAATCTGGTTTGACACCACTTTAATTGCTATGGCTCAATGCTATAGAATCTTGCGATTTGTACTTTGTTGTGGCACTAGAGCTATCTGATAGAGAAGGTTAAATATCTCACAAAACTACAAATCCCATAATTCCATATCATTGAGCCATAGCAGCTAAAGCAGTGTAAAACCACAAAATTCTTGCAATACAGATTGGACCTCAGTTTCCTTTGTAAAACATATAAAAGTAGCTTTGCGTACAAACACTTATGCAGTATGTAATACATGATCTAAAGGAGGAGAGACAAGGGAGAGTATAGTTTCATCTTAAGAGTAATGCATGAAGAGGTAAACAAGCAAAGAGGAAGCTACTATAAACTAACAATTAGTGAGTATGCTCACAGAATGGTTGCTGACTCTATCAAAAAGTCCACATCATGGCTTGGATTTGGCATTCAAATTTTTATTTATTTAATAATACAAACAGGGAATAAGCTACAGTATGCTTGCAGGCCTCCATTCTATATGAATCATATGCAGAAAATGGAATTGGGAATAGTGGAGGAGGAAGCTATGAAATCTGTATAATACCAGGAACTTGAATTTTGAATGTCTGAACAGGACTTGAAACTTTGTATGCAATTTAAATCAGTTAAAGTACGATGAGGACAAAGGGGGAAAGTGTTAACTGCCTGCTCAAAATTATTGTGTCTGGCTACTTTAAAAAAAAAAAAAGGGGGGGGGGCTGATCTGGACTGGGATCATAATGTATGAAAAATGTCTGTACTCTCTATCCCTGTGTTCTGCCGACTTTATTAAAACTGTCCTCTCCTGAGAAGGAAGCATCTGTAGAGCCAAGAAGTGCTTCCTTTGTGTGGGAAACAGCAGCTCAAGGCTTTCTGCTTCATCTTGGCACAAGTGGGAGGAACTTGCATATACACTTCCCCTCACAATATTAAAAGAGAACACTTAGTAAGTCCATGATTCTATTGGTGCAGATAGTCCATCCGTTGCTACAGACAGCAACCATTTTACACTGTTATTATACTGATGGTTGTCGCAGTCAGTTCATCTTGTCGTGGCCACTCCATCTATGATTAGTCAGGCTGGTCCTTAGAGGGCAAATTTAGCATGTATCCAGACTGTATAGTTATAGAACTTTGGGACCACTTTAACTGCCACTCCTTTCTCTTACGGAATTCTTATGAAATAAATAGATAATGGGATTTTAGAGAGATTTTGTAGCACCTTTGAGACCAACTAAAGAAAGAGGTTGGCACCATGATCTTTCATAAGACTTAGGTCTACTTTACTTCAGTGAAGTACTTATAATTTCTGTCTAGAGATCTCTGGTGCCATAATTCATGGGAGTATACTAGAATACTAGAATCACAGAATCATACAGTAGGAAGATACCTCAAGGGCCATCCAGTCCAACCCCTTGCCATGCTGAAATACACAATCAAAGCACTCCGAACTAGAGATGTAAAATTTCTGGAAATTTTGAGGCCACTGGGAAAAAATGTTTTTTTCTGAGGTCTTTTTTGGGAGGGGGGATTGAAATTTTCAGAAAAATTGGAAAAAATGCAACATTAGCACTTTTTACAGATTAAAAGTCACTCTGTTACTTTAGGAACATAAAATATAACTATGTACAATTTGATTTGGCATAAAAGTATCACAATTGGTATATTAAAATACAGTGTATTCAAACAATTATTAAATATTTACTTTTATATTTTTTTTAATTTTATTTCTATCAAATGGAATAATAATCTCCTGAATTTTGGTTTCGCTGGTTTATGTGGAGCGGGCAAAAAAAACAAAATCAAAAACAAAAAAAATCAAATCAAATCAAACACACACATACACACAGAGAGAAGAAATCATCAACATTAATAATAAAAGTAAATATTTATATTTCCTCTCCACAGTATCAAATAGACATAAAGCACCCATTCCCTTAAAAAAAAAAGTGGTGGGGGGGAGTGTGTGGAAGGGAGGAAGGATTAAGATTCAATTAATATGCAATTAATTCAATCAGATTCATTTTCCAAGTTCTGGGCTGCACCCATACTACAGAAATATTTCAGTTTGACACCACTTTAACTGTCATGGCTCAAATCCAGGGAATCCAGGGAATTGTAGTTTGTTGTAGCATCAGAATCCTCTAACACAGAAGGCTAAATGTCTCATAAAACTACAAATCCCAGAATTCCATAGCACTGAGTCATGGCAGTTAAAATGGTGTCAAACTGCATTATTTCTGCAGTGTGGATGCAGTCCTGGTTATCAGTATCCGTTTCAGTTTCTCCTTCTGCTTTTTTATGTCATCATAGTTATCAGGCACTTCTAAAAACTGAAGGTGTACCCAGACTAAAAGAAGCTTCTCTATCCTTTCAAATGTCAGTTTATTTCTTGATTTAGTGTGTTTCCAAACATACACCAGATTCTTTCAGTCCCCCCTAAGGGAAGAAATGCATCTTGCTCTTGTATTGGAGAGTTTGGTTTGTGTCTTAGTACCATGGTGGTGAACCTATGGCACATGTGCCCCATCTGTCACGTGAAGCCATTTGTGAGGGCATGTGGAGAGATGGGAGGACAGGGGAAAAATAGGAACAGGCAAGTGCCTGTTCTTCCTCTTCCACCACCCTCCTGTGCCTTTAGTTGCCTTCCTGGAGACAGCTAAAGGCATGGGAAGGCAGAGGGGAGAAGAGGAACATCCCCACAGAAGTAACATGCGATGCGGAAATACCTTTGAGTTTGGGCACTTAGGGTCTGTACAGAGGGGCGGCTGAATGCCGCCCCTTTTTGCCCCAGATGGAGGCCATGACAACTGCACGCCGCAGTCTCCAGAGGGAGCAAAAAGAAGAAGCAAAAAACAGCTTCTTCTTGCTCCCTGGAAGGGGCCTCATAGGCACAGTGATGCATCATGATGAGGCCCCTTCTGCACTGTGCCATTTAGGTGCCGTGCCAGAAGTGCGTCATCATGTTGCACACCATGTAGATTGGCACATACCACAATGACACCTGCTGGTGGCGGTAGGGCTTCGAGCGTGTGGACGCTCAGCCCTCACCCCACCCACAGGCCGGAGCTTTTCGGCAGTCTGTACGGGGCCTTAGTCTCTAAAAGGGACTTGCTTGTCCTCATTCAGTGTACAGAAATTAGAATAATCTGAAACTGTATGTAGTTTTTATAAATGATTTGGAGAATATATGAACACCTTGTCTTAAAGATTTTATTTATCATGCTAAAATAAAGCATTCCATAACTGGATTTCTTCCTTTTTTCAGGTCCTAATTTTTCCAGCTTTTTTCTGGAATTTCCCATCTCTGCTCCCAACAGATGGCCATTTTCTGTTTAAAAACCTCCAAAGAAAGAGACTTCACTATTCTCCAAGGCAGCAAAGACCACTTTCAAAGAGCTCGTACCATCAGGGAGTACTTAGAGGGAACCTCTTTTCCTGTAGTTTGAATCCGTTGCTTCATGTCCTAGTCTCTGGAACAGCAAACAACAAGCTTGATTACCTTCAATAGGACATCCTTTCAAATATTTCTAGACTTCTCAGTGTCTCACCAAGCTACAAATCCCAGAATTCCATGTGTTGGGGCTATGGCAGTTATAGTACTATCAAACTGTCATAGCTGTGAAGTGTTGATATGCCTGCCACAGTGGCTATACTCGAAGCCTTAGAATCATAGAATCGTAAAGTTGGAAGAGACCACAAGGGCCATCCAGTCCAACCTCTGACCATGCAGGAAATCTCAATCAAAGAATCCCTGACAGATGGCCATCAAGCCTCTGTTTAAAGATCTCCGAGGAAGGAGACCCCACTACAATCCGAAGGAGTGTGTTCCACTGTCAAACAGCCCTTACTGTCAGGAAGTTCCTCCTAATGTTGAGGTGGAATCTCTTTTCCTGTAGCTTGCATCCATTGCTCCGGGTCTTGTTCTCTGGAGCAGCAGAAAACAAGCTTGCTCCCTCATCAATATGACATCCCTTCAAACAGGGCTATTATATCACCTCTTAACCTTCTCTTCTCCACGCTAAACATCCCAAGCTCCTTAAGTCGTTACTCATAGGACATGGTTTCCAGACCCTTCACCATTTTAGTCGCTCTCCTTTGGACACGCTCTAGTTTCTCAATGTCCTTTTTGAATTGTGGTACCCAGAATTGGACACAATATTCCAGGTGGGGCGTGACCAAAGCAGAATACAGTGGCACTATTACTTCCCTTGATCTAGACACTATACTTTTATTGATGCAGCCTAAAATTGCATTGGCCTTTTTAGTGGCCGCATCACACTGTTGACTCATATTCAACTTGTGATCTACTTGGACTCCTAGATCCCTTTCACATGTAGTCTCATTCAGCCAGGTGTCCCCCATCCTATATCTGTGCATTTCATTGTTCCACCCTAAGTGCAGTACATTACATTTCTCCCTGGTGAAGTTCATTTTGTTAGCTTTGGCCCAGCTTTCTAGTCTATTCAAGTCATTTTGAATGTTGATCCTGCCCTCTGGAGTATTAGTTCCTCCTCCTAATTTGGTGTCATCTCCAGATTTGATAAGTATGCCCCAAATTTTGTCCTCCAAGTCATTGATAAAGATGTTGAATAGCACCGGGCCCAGGACAGGACCCTGTGAGACCCCACTGGTCACTTCTCTCCAGAATGAAAAGGAGCCATTGTTGAGCACCCTTTGCATTCAGTCGGTCAGCCAGTTACAAATCCATGTAACAGTTGCCTTGTCTAGCCCACATTTTACAAGCTTGTTTGCAAGAATGTCATGGGAAACCTTGTCAAAGGCCTTATTGAAATCAAGGTATACTATATCCGCAGCATTCCATCTACCAAGCTGGTAATTTGTCTGGCATGACTTGTTTCTCTGAAACCCATGTTGACTCTTTGTAATTATGAAATTTCCTTCTAAATGTGCACAGACTCTCTTTTTAATGGTCTGCTCCAGAATCTTTCCTGGTATTGATGTCAGACTAACTGGATGATAATTGTTTGGATCCTCTTTTTCCCCCTTTTTGAAGATGGGGACAACGTTTGCCCTCCTCCAGTATGCTGGGACTTCTCTTGTTCTCCAGGAGTGTTCAAAGATTATTGCCAATGGCTCCGATATTACATTTGCCAGTTCTTTTAATACTCTTGGATGTAGTTCATCTGGTCCTGGAGACTTAAATTCATTTAGATTAACAAGGTATTCCTCTACTATCTCTTTACTTATTCTGTGCTGAAATTCCCCTATTCTGTCCTCTGCTCCATTATCCTCAGGTTGAGCACCCTTTTCCTTTTCTGAGAAGACTGAGGCAAAGAAGGTGTTGAGTAATTCTGCCTTTTCTCTGTCCCCTGTTAGCATGTTGCCATCTTCTCCACGTAGTGGCCCTACTATTTCCTTCTTCTTCCTTTTTATTGTTCTTAACCTCTCTAGCAAGCCTGAGTTCATTCTGCACTTTAGCTTTTCTGACTTTACCCCTACACGTGCTCAATATTTGTTTGAATTCCCCTTTGCTGATTTCCCAATTTTTCCATTTCTTATACATGTTCTGTTTAAAACTTAGCTCAGTTTACATCTGCTATTTTCCTCTCCCTTCCTGGACCGTGCCCTTCAACTGGCAGAGATGACAACTTGTGCATCCATTTCTTTCAGCTTCCTACCAAGAGCCTTGTAATTTCTTCTGGTGTTCTGAAGGCTGTCTTGCAGTATCATTGGTTCCCACATGGACCAAAAGGAAGGGTATTGGTAAGTAGGCTTGACCAGTCTTGTCAGCCTGTCTGTCACATCACGGATCTTTGCCCCAGGGAGACAACACACCTCTCAAGACATCTTGTCAGGCCTACAAATCACTGCTTTTGTATCACTCAGCAAGGAGTCCCCCACTATGGCCACACACCTCCTCTGAGGCTTAGCAGCGACTGTTCCCTCGGGTGGGACTCTCAGACTCCCCTGCTCTGTCCCTGAAGTCTGTCCATGCTGCCCTTCCTCGTCCTCCTTGATAAGGGAAAGAGCTTCACATCAATTCTGTAGCTGCAAGCTCCCAGAACAATCCCTTGTTGGCCTAGTTCTCTGTGTGACATTCCTCCAGCTGTCTGCTTCCTGTGGATGTGAAGTGACCTCCTCCGCCCCAGCAATTTCCTCTGTGTGGTCCCCATCCAAGATCGTTAGTTCCATTCTGTCCAGGAAATCCTCTTGCTACCTAATATGCTGAAATGTAGCTACTATGGACTCCAGCTGCAGGACTTTCTCATCCAAGAGTGCTACCAACTTACACTTGGTGCATGTGAAGTTCTCCACATCTGTAGGCAAGAAGGCAAACATCCCACAAGTGTTGCAGGTGACTGCAGCAGTTCCCTCAGTGTCCATACTGAGAAGCCTTAAGTAATTACTGAAATAGGACTGTGGGCTTCCTCCTCAAAAAAAAAAAAAACCCACCAAAAAAAACCCTCTGGTAAACACCAATGTTAAGGCCCCTGATGACCTGGTCTTTTCACCAATCTCTGGCAGTGACTTCAATCAACTCAGCCTCTGCTGTAGTTCTCCACTCAAAACGGCCATCCAGCTACTTCTCTCCTTCTCCTCTCTGTGGCAGCAACTGCCATACCAGCTTGGAAAAACTGGTAGTTTAAGTTTCATCATTATCCGAGAAAATGATGGATGAATGAATAGGGCTTTATACAACTTTATGAAACCCAAGGTATAGCTGGCCCTGAAATTAGTCTTCTGTACCCCACCCCACCCCAAATTTGACCAGATGGTTGGGGTGGGAACCTATTCATGTTAATGTTAATGGTTGTGGTAATCAGGAGGGAAAAAAACTTCCATTCAAGGAAGCCACTAGACTCCACTAGATCTACAAATTTCTACAAACCAAAGAGTTTCTACAAACAGAAGCAATCTTTCCATTCCTATAAAAACACTTGCACACTTTGAATCCAGATCCACATTAGGAGAATGTAAAGCACATACAGGTTTTCTATATAAGCTGCCTATTAACATTGTAAACCATTTAATTGTAAGCCAACAGTTCCCATGAATACAGTTATTCCTGCACACATGAACACACACACATTAGTGCAAACACATGTTTAAAAAAACGAAAAGGAAGAAATATAGCTTGCAATTATATTAAGAAATTCAATCATTATATAAACTCAACAGCTTTCACTTTTGAATTCTAATGATGAATTATACAATAGCTTCCTCTATATTCCCTCCAATATAATTAAGTAACAGCCACTATTTCTGAACATGTCTGGATTTGGGACAGGATCCAAATATCATAAAAGATATTAAACTCTTCCTTGGGAATTTTTTGTCACTTTTTCCATTTCGGAGCCAGTTTTTAAACCACTTAGCATATGACAGTGTCTTCCCAAACAGTTTTCCCCCCCAGTTAATTAAAATGATTTACACATAGCATTTGTTTGTTACATTTTAAAGCTTTTCCTTCATGAGTGAATGATTTGAAGGTTGTGAAGACACAAAGGCAACAAAACAATACCAAGACATGCATTGAAGTCCACTTATTCTGATGAATCTCACACATTTCTGTCTGTGCTACATTTTGGCAAAGTAGTATCAAAGAGTAAAGATAAGGAGTAAAGATAACAACTGAGTACTAAAGTTAGAATCATCCAATCCATTGTATTCCACAGCACCATGTATGGATGTGAGAACTGGACAGAAAAGAAAGTGGATAAAAATAAAATCAATTCATTTGAGGTGTGGTGCTGGAGAAGAGTGCTGAGGATACCATGGACAGCTAAAAAGACAAACAAATGGGTTCAAGAACAGATCAAGCCTGAACTCTTCCTGGAAGCCAAGATAATTAAATTCAAACTATTCTAATGTGGCCACATCATGAGAAGGCATGATTCACTAGAAAAGACAATAGTGCTAGGAAAGGTAGAAGTCAGTAGAAAGAGAGGAAGACTGCATGCCAGATGGCTACATTCAATTGTGGAGTCCATCAGCCTGAATCTACAAGACCTAAGCAGAGCTTAGTGGAGAATAGCAGGACTTGGAGATGCCTCATCCACATGAGTCGAGGTCAAGTCAAGGGCAGCTAACTACAACAAACTACCAAAAGGTACAAAATAATTAATCATCCACTTTGAATGCTAAGTTATATGCTGCTATTTACTAACAGTGAAATATTATACAGTCTTCAAGAAGCATCTCTGACTGCAGTAAGAAATAGGACATTAGCCTAGATGGATCTTTGGTTAAATCCAAGAAGGTTCTTGTGCTGGTGATACCATCCAAGAGTACATTTTGACTGCTGATTTGTTCCTGTTGAACTTTATCACTGGAATGTTCAGGGCTGGCCATCTCTAAAGGCTGCTCAGGATTCCAAAGTCAATTCATTTGTCTGTTGATCAAATACTTTTGGAAATATGGTTGTGGTATTTGCTCAACTCAGATTCATCAATAATCTGATTTTCCATCTGGTTCTGTCTACTTTTCTTTTGCACAAGGGAGCAGTACTTCAGGGTGATCCTTATGTTATGGCAAAATAAAACACTGAAGTGTCAAAACTGGACTGCTCCTGACATTCTCCTTTCAAGTTTTTGTGGATACAAAACACCTTTGCCTTCACTATTTGGATAGGTGGTGGGTCTTCTTGCCAGGCTATCTCTTGCTATTGTGGAGGTGTGGCTATTTCCCTGTTGTTTTTCCCATACTCTCTGGCAGCATGCATGAAACATTTTAATATGCTATATTATTTATGACCTCATAATTATTTAGCATCTGTATGTCAACATCACAATTCCCCCATTGGCTGAAAAAAATAAATAAAATGTTTCTTTAATTAACATGACATGGCCTGTGTCAACTTTCCTTGGTCCTAGCCTTTTAAAATTGAGTTGGGAGTTTGTATTCCAAGTCAAATACCTGTGTTTTAAGCAAAGACTAAAGAAGACAGAGCTCTCATTCACTAAAACTGGTCTTGGAAGCCAATAGTTTTATGTGTTTTAGTGAGGTTTCTGCTACACTGGGAAGTTTACAATGGAATTCATTGAATAGGAGACCACAGTAGCTCCGTGTGTGTGTGTGCATGCACGTGCACCTAGGTACAATTTAATAAGAAGGAAGCAGCAAATAATTCAAGCTTTCCATGCTTTGAATTGAGGATGCAAGATTTGGATGAATCAAGGATGCTTCAACACAGTCAAAATTTCATTTAAGCAAAGGAGGGAGAGAATAAAAATGCAGCAGTTTGTTTATGAAACATGTATCTCTTTTCAGGAGAAAGACATTACACATTACCAATGTACTAGAAACAAACTGAACTGTCATATAATTTAATTACTTGACCACCCTGTGAGTTCTATGAGCCAAATCCAGTTCTAAAGTAAGCAGCTAAAACTCCCATTGGGAATGGCACTCGCTTTGCCAAGGCTAAATATGGCCTCTTACTTTTTCCTTTAAGTGCCAAGACTTCTGCTCTATCGTAATTGACAGCTACCCCGTGTTCACCACATGGAGATGTTGGTTTTTCCATGCACAAAGGGCAATCTTATACTTTATGGTTAGAGGACTTTTTGCTTGAGATGAAAGGAAACACCCCAAGATGAAACCAGAGAAGCCAGGCTGAGCACAACATGGGGGCAAAATGAACTCTAAATCGACAAATGTGAAATGTCCCTTATGCTTACATCCAACACAGAGTTAAGTGCACTTAAACCCACTGACATCAGTGAGGTTAAAACTGTAATATTTTGACCCAAGAAGGCTGCCCTTCTTTTAGTAACAGGGAAAGTCTTTATAACAAATGTAACTGCCATGTTCTGGCCAAAGCCAGACAGATTGTACAAAAACCCAAAAGGGACAAATTAAAAACACACAAAGCAGAATTTTCCCTGCTTGCTATTTGTACACATATCAAAATATGTTCTATGTTAGACCCTGGGTCTTATCTGGAAATCGCATCCTTTAAGCTGAATGGAATTTCCCCCCTACATAATGGCTGCTATAGTCCAAAGGAGGCCCATGGAGAGATGGGACATCTCATCAAACTATGCAATGTCAGTTAAGCAACAGTTTCTACATTTAGAAAATTAGGACACAGTGGCCAATTGATGGGATTGTTCTATGGCATAATTTCATGTTTTACATTTATTTTTGAGCATATATATATATATATATATATATATATATATATATATATATCCCCCACCTTTCTCCCAGCATGAAACAGAATAGCTTGCAGAATATCACTGCATCCCTGGATCATAGCCATTGGCCAAGGGAGCACAAGAGAATTGTGTCAACGCTCAAGCTTCCTTTAAAAAAAAATTAAGACACAATTTACAATGGGAGATTATGTTATACTTTGTTGCAGCTGATGTAGAATAATGGCAAATGAAGTTTGAAGCAAACAAAGGCCCTATACAGAGAGGCCAAAATAAAGCTGCTTCAAGTCACTTTGGAGGTATGATGTTTCAATGATGCATGCATCCTAAGAGTCTGGAAGCTGCACCAAAGCTGCACTCCAGTCCTTAGGACTGGAGCATGGCTTTGGTGCGGCTTCTGGACTCTTGGGATGCATGTAGCATTTAAACAGCATACCTGCAAAGTGACTCGAAGCAGCTTTATTTTGGCCTGTCTGTATCAGGCCAAAGGTTTCTTCTACAGGCTTGCACTGTTTAAGCTCAATGTGTATACTTTGATTCAAATCCTGTTAGTCCTGACTAGAGTAGACTCATGCATTCAGTAGGATATACCTACATGTTGACCCACCATTCAACAATTGATTATATAGGTTACTTTAGCTAAGACTAACCAACAAGATACAACAGAATCAACAGGATGGAACACAAAATTAGAGCTTGGAAAGGTTACCTTTTTGGGGTGTCAGCCCCCAGAGGGGATGCTGGGACTTATAGTCCAAGAGAAGCTAATTTTCCAAACTCAATGCAAAATACATTTGTTTCATTACTAAGTATATTGTTTGTACAAGGTTATTTATTTGTAACATTCAACATTTTTGAGTTCATTCTTTCAAAAGCATAAATTAGGGAACAATCTAGCTATTTTGTTTTGTTGTGGTTTATAGTATTTTAAAATCTATAATGAATGTGAGAATGATAAGCCTTTGAATTTTTATCCACCAGTACATTGATGGATGCAAAATTTTGCAAATTTTCTTTTCTCATAAGCACCTGTATTATTTCAAATGCCTTTGAGAGAAAAATCACAGGTGTTATACCTTCAAACCTTAAGACAGTTATCTATTGGTGTATCTCTTATTTGCGGGGTTATTTATCAATATGTGATAGTGACAGCTGATAATTCTCTGACTTTCTGGCTTCTTTTTTAAAATGTAATTTTATTAAAATGTAAATTTATTACAGAATACAAATAACAAAACAGGACCAAACATCATTGTGGCATACCTGCCTCACAGAACAGTATGGTATTTATAATGGCAAAATGCTTCCAACCTTGCTTGAGATTAAAGATGGGCTATATGTTGTTGTTGAAAAGATGCACAAATAAAACATGTATGGAAGCCCGGTTAGAATGACCTAGTTGTTTTAATTAATTCAAAGCCCTACTAAGTTACATTACATACAGTACTGAACAAAAATTATATTTTGTGATTTTCTTTAGCCTCCCAAACTAAACAGCCCATGAAGTGCATAACTTATATTGGGCATACTGCATGTTTCCAAATGGAAGAATTTTCTACTTTGGGTGTGAGAGAGGGAGGAAGATGCAAAATAAGAACAGGATGAACAGGCAGTTGGTTGACAATTGTAGGAAAAGAAGGAGACCATGCTACAGGTGGTTGGACACTGTTGGAGTATTGGCATCAATGCTTGTTTTGTAGATCTATGTTTCTTTCCTTGAGAAGGGGTGTGTGTCTTCTACACAGGAACATTGATGTATGGTCATTTGGTCAGTGTACTTGTGAAGAGGTCACTTCCCATACCCTTCCCTTTTGGGGGGGGGGGGGCAATAAAGTTTATTGCCCTTTGTTCTCTTCTCTTCTTCTCTCTGCTCTGACCAAGCATGGTTGCAGAAACCAGGTTGTGTTCCTAAAGATGTTTTTCTTCTTCCTTATGCACATGAGAATCAGCTCTAGGGACTCTTCTACCAAGTACAGTGGTACCCCGGGTTACGAAAATAATTCATTCCGCCGCCGCTTTCGTAACCCGAAAGGCTTCGTAAGCCGAAAAACCCATAGGCGCTAATGGGGAAAAGCCGCGATTTGGTGCGAAATAGCGCCGAAAAGCACCAAAAAATTTTTCGTAACCCGAAAAAACATTCGTAACCCGGAACAGTTTTTTTAAATAGATTTTTTTCGTAACCCGGAAATTTCGTAAGGCGGCGCATTCGTATCCCGGGGTACCACTGTATAGTTTTCTCTACTGATTGTTATTTTTGTAGAACCTAGATGTAGCAAAAAGTAAGTTTCTTTTTACTTACCAATGTATCCTGTTTATTTGCCAGAAGCGCAGATCTAGTTATTTTTACCAAATACCTGTGGAGTACATGCTTGTTGCTATGTTGCTGCTGCTAAACTGATTTAACCACAAATAACCAAACCATAATCAATTTTCTAACAGACTCAATCAGGGAAACCATGGTCCTATGTTTGCAAGACCTTGGCAGAGCTGTAGATGATCAGTGATGTTGGAGGTCTCTCATTCATAGGCTCTCAATAATTTGAAATTGACTTGACAGCAGTTAATAATAAACTAATGATTCTCAGCCCTATTTAGCTTCTGAAATTAAATGAGATTGATTGTGCTCATGACTGTATGATGTTATATGTAATGCTTGTCTTTCTTTTCCAATACTCTGTTTTGGTCCTTGGAATTGAGTGACACTGCTATTGTGTCCACTCCACATATGACGTCGTCGTCGTCGTCGTCATCATCATCATCATCATCATCATCATCATCATGTTTCCTGCCTTCCTTAGAGGCACTATTTGACTAATATGATACAGGTTGTCTTTTGCCAAGATCACAGTGTCATCCAATGCTCCTAATACATTCTGCATAACAGAGCTCAAGGCTGCATGTTATTTTTCCTCACTGCACACATGTCTACTTCACAATAGTACTTAGATAATATTTAGAGATAGTTATGGGCTAAAAGTCAAACCATTGCACACAGCCCTGAGTTTCTCTAACAATCCATACTTCATCAACTACTGACTCTGACATGCAAGGTACTCTGAGATTTGCAAGAACAGTGCCTATACGACACCAGACTAAGCCAGGGATGTCTAATTCATGGAAGCCTTCTTTCTGAAGAGACTAAAACCAGTAGAAAAAAACCCTGAAATTTTTAACCAGTGGTATTCCTCTGTCTTGTAACTTCATGTGAGACTCCTTTATTTTATTTGGCATGTGTGCCTTCAAGTTGACCGTTGACTTATGGCAATCCCACAAAATTCATAGGATTTCTTAGGCAAGTAGTACTCAGAGGTGGTTTTGCCAGTTTCTTCCTCTGAAACACAGGTATCCCCCCCCCCCCCGCACCAACCATGGGCTTACCATCTCAGATTTGAGCATCCGCAGATGGCAAGCCCCATTGGCCCTCATGGCAGTTGTGCTTGTGGCTGCACCAGCATAGTGCAGCTGTGGCGGCGGATGGAATGGAACCCTCACATGTATTTCCACATGGAATAATCCTTCAAACAATTTTTCAAGGTGAAAATTGTTGTTGCTGTTGTGTGCCCTGAAGTTATTTCTGTCTTACGGAGACCCTAAGGTGAACCTGTCATGGAGTTTTCTGAGACTGTGAGTGTGTGACTCACCCAAGGTCACCCAGTGGGTTTCCATGGCCAAGCAGGGAATCAAACCCTGGTCTTCATAGTCCAAACTCAAACCACTACACAGTGATGGCTCTAAGGTGCAAATACCACTTGAGAACTGTGCAGAAAATTTTAAAATTTTCATCCTCAGTGAATATTCATCCTTGCATGCAAGGGCAGAGAATGGAAAGATTTAGATCCTAATGGATGAGACAGCCAAAACACTAAAGCAAAGCTTGCACATAGAGAGCAAAATATTTCAAATCCACCAACGCCAGCCTAAATACTTGGAGGTGGCGGGGTCTGCTAGTCATTAGCTCATTATAATTTCTGGTATGTAAGACAGGATAGAATATAGTTTGAAGGAGACTATGTTTTAAATATAACCACCCTGTTCCCCTGGGCAGATTCTGTTTCCAGAGCTGTTTCAAAGATGGTGGTGGTGTGTGACAGACAGTAATTCACTCCATCCTCCTAGATTTCTTGTCTGTTCTGCTGGAAATAGTATTTGGGAGCAGGCTGCTCTACAACTGCCCAGACGTTACACTTTAATAAGGAAGGCTAGATCTCACTGGGGAAACTCCATGAGGTGAAAACCTACTATATAACTACAACAGAAGCTCCAGAGAGACACTCTGTTTTTTAAGGAAATACACCAAGTACTTCACATTTGTTTAATCCTGGCATGACATTGTGGAGAGTCCTGTGAAGAAATGGGATATCCCAACAAATTATCTGTCTTTGATGTAGCTTTGTATTTCCTGCTCTGAGCAGAAAGCTGGATGAGACAATCTACAAGACCTTCTCCAACATTATAATTCTGTGCATAGTGTGCCTGATCTTTTCTCAGCCACCTTCTATGAACAAAATTTTGCTTCTTTGATGTTGGATGGAAACCAAAGTAGACTTCCAATTGTACATTATCACTTTCTCTTCCCTTTCCCCCTTTACACCCTTTGACTCCCCAAAATCTATTGTGGGGATACAAGTCACCTGGAATGGATGAGAGCTGTAGGGAGATAAGGAGAGTTTGTTCACCCAGCAATGTCTACCAAATCGACAGAATTATAATAATTAGATTCAGTCTTTTATTTGTCTAGGGCATTCTGTTTTTGTTGTTGTTGTTGTTAAGTGCCTTCAATCATTTTTTACTTATGACGGCCCTATCATGGAGTTTTCTTGACAGAATTTGATCATAGATCTTAAATATTAAGACACAGAAAGGTTTTGTAGGCCTATTTGGTAAGAATATAGGCTTAGGAATGTTGTGAACAAAATGTAGAGCTTGGAAAAATTATTTTTGTATGCTTATGCTTCAGAATCCCCAGTCAGTGGCCATACTTCAGGAAACAAAATAAATGATTATTTCATTGATATTTCAATTCTAACATGTACATCAAAAGGTGGGACCATTCAGGACAACTGGATCTCTTTATTTTTAAAAAATTAGTAAACTGAATTTATGTACTGTATAAATATTTCAGGGATGACTTACAAATGTTTAGTGTAGATAAGAGGGCCCTTACATCTGGTGTCCCTCAAGGAGCCATTCTGTCCCCCATGCTATTTAACATTTACATGAAACCACTGGGAGAGATCATCCGGAGACACGGGGCGTGGTGTTATCAGTACGCTGATGACACCCAAATATGTTTCTCTGTGTCTCCGACTGAAGCAGTGACCAGGGATGGCATCTCTCCTCTAGATGCCTGTCTGGAGTCAGTAATGGGCTGGATGAGGGAAAACAGACTCAACTGAATCCAGAGAAAAAGGAAGTACTTGTGATAGGTTTCCCGGGTCCAGGTTTGGAGATTTGTCCACCTGTCCTGAATGGGGTCACGCTTCCCCTGAAGGACTCTGTTCGCAGTCTGGGGGTGCTCTTGGACTCGTTGCTCCACCTTACATCTCAGGTGGATGCGACGGTCAGGAGTACTTGCTATCAGCTTCAGCTGATACGCCAGCTGCGACCCTACCTGGGCCGGGGGGGACCTTGAAACAGTGGTACACACTCTGGTAACCTCTCGTTTGGATTATTGTAATGTGCTCTACATGGGGCAACCCTTGTACCAAACTCGGAAGCTTCAACTAGTGCAGAACATGTCAGCCAGACTGGTCACTGGATGCTCCAGGTCCAGCCATATAACACCTGTTCTGCAAGATCTACACTTGCCTATTCACTTCCGGGCGCAATATAAGGTGTTGGTTATAACCTATAAAGCCCTAAATGGCTTGGGCCCAGGGTACTTGGAGGACCGCCTCTCCCCATATAATCCGCCCCGCACACTCAGGTCAGCCGGGAAGCAACTCTTAAGGGTTCCACCTTCGAAACACTCTGTGACTGCACAGAGAGCATTCTCAATCTCAGCCCCACAGTTGTGGAACTCGCTTCCCGAAGAGCTCCACTCGACCCCCTCCCTCGACCAATTTAAGAAGAGACTCAAAACCTTTCTCTTCGAACAAACTTTCCCCCAGTTATTGTAACGCCTCTTCGCCCCCCCTCCTTTCTGCACCTGCACTTTGGCTAGTTTTTTTGCACGGTTTTAATCTGTGTTTTTAATTCTGTTTTTAATCCTTGATTCTGTTTTTTATTGTATTGTGTATATTCATCATTTGTTATTCCCATGATGCTGTAACCTGCCTTGATCTCAAGGAAAGGCGGGCTATAAATAAACGATTTATTTATTATTATTTATTTAGATGCACTGAAATGACTGAGGCTTACGTTAGTCAAGGCTAACTTATCCCATTGGTTTAAACAGGTTTGTCCTCAACGTGACTAAGTCTGGACCCAACCAAATAGATTAATGTATTATTCATGTTGAAATACTGATAAAAGAACAAACCTTAGAAAACAGATAGTTTACTTTCAAATATGTTTGGACTAACTTTTGAGACAAAATCCAGAAAGGAGGCTTCTGACAAACATAAAAACAGAGAATACAATCACTATATTTACAATAAAAACAGACAAATTTCACAATGAACAACTGCACTTTAAAGTGTAATTCAGCAGATATAGACAAGAGGCATCAATTTTATTCATCAAGTTAAAATGTTAGAGAAAATGAAAAGAACCTTTGCCTGGATCCAAAAAGATGTTAGTGAGGACTCCAAGTGAATTTAAACTCAGTCAAATCCTCAAGGTCTCACTTGCCTTGGAGACAATTTCATTGTTCAAAAGGTGGAAGAGGCAACAAGGTGGTCAGCTATTTTAGATCTGATCCTAACCAACAAGGATGACTTGGTTAATGGGGTGCAAGTGGTGGGATCATTAGGTGGAAGTGACCACGTTCTCCTGGAGTTTGTTATACAATGGAAAGGAGAAGCCAGGCATAGTCAAACACTCATTCTAGACTTCAGGAGAGCGGATTTCAGTAAACTTAGAGAAGTACTGAGGGTGATCCTGTGGTCAGAAATACTAAAAGAGAAGGGAGTTCAGGATGGATGGGAGTTTCTCAAAAGGGAGATACTGAAGGCACAATATAATATAGTTCCAATGAGGGGGGGAAATGGGAGGTGTCTCAAGAAACCAGGATGGATGACTAAGGAACTTTCAACTGAGCTAAGTTTGAAACAGAACATGTACAAGAAATGGAAAAACTGGGAAATCAGCAAAGGGGAATTCAAACAAATAGTGTGCACGTGTAGGGGTAAAGTCAGAAAAGCTAAAGCACAGAATGAACTCAGGCTTGCTAGAGAAGTTAAGAACAATAAAAAGGGTTTTTCTGGATATGTCCTCCCCAAAAGGAAGAAGAAGGCAATAGTAGGGCCACTATGTGGAGAAGATGGCAAAATGCTAACAGACAGAGAAAAGGCAGAATTACTCAACACCTTCTTTGCCTCTGTGTTCTCAGAAAGGGGAAAGGGTGCTCAACCTGAGGATAATGGAGCAGGGGTAATTCAGTATAGAATAAGTAAAGAGATAGTACAGGAATACCTTGTTAATCTAAATGAATTTAAGTCTCCAAGACCAGATGAACTACATCCAAGAGTATTGAAAGAACTGGCAAATGTAATATGAGAGCCATTGGCAATAATCTTTGAAAACTCCTGGAAAATAGGAGAAGTCCCAGCAGACTGGAGGAGGGCAAACATTGTCTCCATCTTCAAAAAAGGGAAAAAAAGAGGATCCCAGCAATTATCATCCAGTTAGTCTGACATTATACCAGGAAAGATTCTAGAGCAGATCATTAAACAGAGAATCTATGAACATCTAGAAAGCAATGCCATAATCACAAAAAGTCAACAAGGGTTTCAGAGAAAGAAGTCATGCCAGACAAATCTAATCTCTTTTTTTGATCAAATTACCAGCTTGGTAGATGAAGGGAATGCTGTGGATATCTTAATTTCAGTAAGGCCTTTGACAGGGTATGCTTTGATCGAGAGTTCCTGCATGGCAAATGGTTGGACTGGATGGCCCTTGAGGTCTCTTCCAACTCTACGATTCTATGAGTCTATGATTCTATGATTCTATGAATTTCCCTAGAGAAAGAGAGCCACAAATTTGGTGCCACTAGAGAAAGCCTTCAAAACTGTTTGTCATAGCTTACTGTTTAACTCTGACATGCTACAGTCTAGCACAAACAGGAGCTGAAAGATTTAGAGAAAAATACATGGCTCTACCAGCAATGCTCTACACCTTACTTGACAATTTCATTTCATAGTGTAAGTACAACATGTCCTCTGGCTGATATATTCTGAAATGTGGCCACTTGGTGTCTCTCTTTCCACAAGTACCTTTGAAACAGGTTCTTTGATCACATGGTATTGGACAGTCCATGACTCTACCAATAGAACTTATTACTCCTTCTTGTAATTAGAGCCTTTTCACACTACACAATTATAGCTCCATGATTCCACTTGAACTGCCATGGCTGCATCTTTTGGAATTCTGGGGTTTGTTTGGTGAGGCTCTAGGGTTCTCTGGCCAAAATTCTCAGTACTCTGAAATGTGAAGTCCATAATTCTCTATGATGTTGCCATGGCAGTTAAGGCAGTATCCTAGCACTATAACTAAGTCATGTGAAAGACCCACCCCCACCAGCAAAAGCATATACAACATCCTCACTCTGAAAATATTAGATATATGGACAGTGGACGGGATGACAAAGAACATGAAAGTGCTTCTTCCCCATCCATGTATGTAGATTGATTGGACTGGCAATTGAATTTACTTCAATATTTGTGATACGAGTGTCCTCCACAGCTCCAGGATGTAAAAAAGGTAGTTCTGAGGGATGGGCAGGGCAATGTATCTTACACTTACTTGGGGTCAGGCCTCACCTGGAATACTGTGTCCAGTTCTGGGTACTACAATTCAAAAAGTATGTTGGCAAGCTGGATCATGTCCAGTGGAGGGCGACTAAAATGGTGAAGGGTCTGGATACCATGCCCTATGAGGAGAGACTTAGGGAGCTCGGTATGTTTAGCCTGGAGAAGAGAATGTTAAGAGGTGATATGATAGCCCTGTTTAAATGTTTGAAAGGATGTCACATTGTGGATGGAGCAAGCTTGTTTTCTGCAGCTCCAGAGGATAGTACCTGGAACAATGGATACAAGCCACAGGAGAAGAGATTCCACCTCAACATTCGGAGGGACTTCTTGACAGTGACAGCTGTTCGAAAGTGGGACACACTCCCTCAGAGTGTGGTGGAGTCTCCTTTTTTGGAGGTGTTTAAACAGAGGCAGGATAGCCATCTGTGAGTTCCTGCATGGCAGAGGGTTGGACTGGATGGCCCTTGTGGTCTCTTCCAACTCTATGATTCTATGATTCTGGAAGCCTCCTTGAAAAATACAGGTCAACCCTCTGACCATTGGAGGTCTCCCATTATGTTCAGACAACATGCTCATGCATGTATTTTTAAAAAACATCTGCAGAGCACCAATAAAAGGCTGACGTTCCATATAGGCATAACTGATAGACCTCCATAAAATGTTGATAATCTGGAGCTAATGAAAATTGTGGATATGATTTGCAACTAGTGTTAACAATGAATTTCAGCCAAAGCAAAATGAAATGGCAACTTTGTCATATTTTATCTGATAGAAACATCTATGACATTTTGAGAAAGGGGCTTATATAAGACTACTATAAGAGCACTGAAATTTCTTATTAAAATTTCTAAATTAGAATCCTAAAGGTACATCAGACAGTTAAAGCCTATAGTGGCCTTGCAAAGAAAAGATTTATTGATGGTATATGATAGAGTCAAACCTGCTTCAGCACTTCCAGTATTTATAACTCCTATTGTCAGAGATGTATAGGGGCTCATTTACTCAGAGGTGTGAAATGGATCTGATGCAATTAATTTTAATCTATTTTTAAAACTTAAAACCAGCAAGGATGTAAGATGCTATATGTACACGATTACCATTTCAAGCTCCTTATATAAAGGTGTTTTTTTTTCTCTTCTCCATAAAATCCTTGATCATTAAATAGATGGAAATCTGATTGGCAAAGTCCAAAGAGTTTGAGGAGAACAAAATAAAAAGGAACAAGTTATTAAACTTGAAACGCTGCTACTGAACATGTGCAAACTTGACTTTTTTTTTCCAAATAAATTTTAGAAGGAGTTTTATTACTTGCTTAAATCAAGAGCCATGCAAGTGACTTATCCAACGCTATAAAAATGAGTACTTCTTCTGTTACCTTTATGGGAAATCTAGGATATTATTAACATAATAAATCTCAGGCACAACCATGACAGAACCAGATATAAGGACTTGTTTTTGCAGCTTTCTGCAGGAATCTACTCACACAGATGCCACGTGTCATGAAATAAAGGTTGGGCATTTTATAGTCCAAAATACAGGTCAGAAAAAAATGGTAAACAGGTATTGTCCTTTGACCATCACCCTTTATGTATGCTATATATTTTCCAAAGTGTAAGGTCACAAGAAGAACATATGTAATATTTAAGTATGAGACATTTTCAGCAAATATGAATTATGGCTGACTTTGGTGTGCATACCTCTCACACCATTACTATCTGGATAAATGTGACTTGACAGAGAGGAAGTCATATATTGATAGAACAGCTTATAAGTTATAAGGATCATTTAATTTTTATAAATACATGGATTCAAAGATATAGCCATGGTAGTCTGTAGAATCAATATGTAGAGTGATCTTATAGCACGTTTGAGACTAACTGAAAGAAAAAAGTTGGCAGCATGAGCTTTTCTAGACTTCAGTCTATTTCCTCATCTAAATGCATCTGATAAAATAGACTGAAGTCTATGAAAGCTCATGTTGCCAACTTCTTTCTTTCAGTTAGTCTCAAAGGTGCTTCAAGATCTCTCTACATACTGGTAAATACATGGAGACAAAGTTAAATATATTTTGCCATACCTGGATTAATACCAATCAACCTAATTCTTTTTCCTATCTAGACCTAAACTGATTTCTTTTCTGCTGTAAATAGCACAGAAAAATCTCTGATAAAACATCTTTGTTTCTGTATTAAAAACATGACAAATTCATTCTTGCTAATCATTTCAGTTTGTTTAACTTTCTCATTTCAAAGTAGGATACCTCTACTAAGATTTTATTTCTTTTTAGGACTATAAATCTTTGCTCATTTCATTTTCAAATGTGAGATTTCAACATTTCAAAATTTTTCTCCCACTGGGAAACACTACCAGTTTGTATGCATTTCTTGATGATTCTTTGTATCTGGGCTTTTTTTTTGCAAAATTTTCAACAACAACAACAACAAAAAAACTATTTACCACAAAACAAAATATTTCTGGCGCAAGCTACTATGTGTTTTGTACCAAACTCTCAAACTGCACTAGTTTTATTTCTTTGTATCAGAAGTGAAATAGAGCTTGACCTTTTTTCAACAGTTGTCTTGACACGTGAAGATACCCTTTCTTGTCAAGGATGAGAAAATTTGCAATGTTTTTTACATTCTACTTCTGTATATGATACACAGTCCAAACTGAAGTATCTCCTCTCTTATTGCACTGATCAATCTAAAATGTAGATCCAATGGTGCACTTTAGTATCCAGCATCAGTCAAACTGGGGCTTTCTTTCCCCTCCTGCTGCAGCTCCAGTGCATCTGAAAAACTGGCTGCAGGAGGCTTCTCAGATTTTTAGGATGAACAGAGGGATTAAGTCATTGATCATGGCAAAAACTGTGGGACCCAACTGAAGCACATCACAGGATCTTGGCCTTGCTTACACAAATATTTCCACAGCTCCTGCTTAATGTTTGAATGACATCCTGCACATGACATGGAGCTATGATATCATAGTTATGCTTCATCTTCTGATCCAGCCTTCTAAAACCCAACTTAAAGCCTGGCAGTCATACCATATGAAGAAGTTCTGTGGTGCTGGTGAGTGGGACACTGAACGATGACATGTCTGGGTGGCGATGAGGGAGATAGCATCTTCACCCTTGAATTCCCCATATTCATTACTATAGGAAGGTTCAGACAATGTTCTTGGTTCAATTAGACTTTGCCCTCTGTGATCTTGCTATCATTCACTTGCTAACTTTTAATCTGTCTTCTAACTTGCACATTTAACATGTCTCTGATATAGAATTATTGTTCTTAACTAGCATCATGTATTTTAATTTTCCTTCTACCCAGCACACTGCTTTCATTATGAACAATTCTTTGTCAAGGGATTCTCAGATTCCTGTGGTGTATTGTGTCTTAATAGTTATTTCCTGAAGAACAAGGAAAAAAGTTCATTTTCCTCCTGTTCTCCTGCTAAATCCTGTGGTACATTTGTCATTCTGTTGCTATATTTAGTATCCCATGTTTGGAAACTATGCCTACATACAGGAACGAAAGAAAGAAAGAAAGAAAGAGAGAGAGAGAGAGAGAGAGCACATGTATTTTGAGAGAGAGCAATCATTTCTGTTGAAAGAGTTCACTTTGAACTGCTTTGGCATCCTCTGTTTTGAATATGTGTCAGCTTATTGTGTGCAAGATACGGAGATAATGGGGTTGTTGTTTTCCTCTTTGAAATGAATGAACAAATAAGCTAGTAATGATTCACATGTAATCATTGCAGAGTTCAGACAATGGGGAACAATAATGGTTTAAAAACTCTAATGCTTTCATGTACAATATTTATAGTTTTTTATTTTTTTAAAAAAACAATTCCTTTGCAAAACCAAATAATTGTCTGTCATCACCATTTAACAATTTCTTCCTGGAAAGAGTTACCACCCCCTCCCCTTGCATCTGTAAGTTCTTTGTCCATATATTGGACATCAGGATTTAGGAACGAATATGCATAACCATGGGCTTTAACAGTTTGCCTGATAATTCTTTCATGGCAGGCTGCCACTGCAACCTCTACAGAATTCATTAAAACTTTATAACTGAATTCCAGTTGCATAGCTTCCAACATTTCACAGATGAAAACCAGGACAAGTATGGCTGAGTTACATGAGTCCAGTTGAAAGGGTGTGGCCAAGCAACAAGATGGCAAAAGTTATTAATGAGGAGAAACAGACAAGCTAGGAGAGGTTGCAGCAGTTTGCTTTCGCCTGAGCCTACTGGGAAGGGCAGGCTTCTGCCTTTCCTCTCCTCTCTCCCTGGGATGGATTGAATGCAAACTATTTTTGACCTTTGAACTCAGTTTGCAGCAATTGAAGAAAAATACTTCAACATTTTAAAAGCAGCTAAGAAAAGAGGACAGTAGAGGATTTAGACTGTCCCTGTCAAAACAGGACAGTTTAAAAGTATGCAATTGCTCATCTCAACAAAAGCAAACCTATTCATTCAGTGGGTTTTATGTAAGTGTTGACTTGCCATTTAGCAATTGAATTTATTCTAGCTAGGTCTAGAAACTGCATTTAGTCTTAGTATTGAATACGTCAAATTACAGGTTCTTATTTAATAATCCTGAAAGGATTTAACTGCCAACTGCTAAGCAGTCTGACCTTAATGTGCAGTGGGTGGATCAAAGATGCCCTTGCATTCAGGGGAGGAGCTTCTCAAGAGGTACTATACTAACATAGCTGGTAGCCATTTATGAGTCCACAAACAACATGAAGACTGTGGGTCTATCCAAGTGTTTTGGGTGTCCAACCTGGCCTATGACCACCCTAACCTTGGATGGTAGTACCGGAGGAGCTTCTTTGTATTCATAATATGTGGAGTAAATAACCACTTTATGTGACACTGTGGCTTGGCACCTCCTTATGAGCAGATGGAATTCAAGAATTATGGTATGCTGCTCTCCATGAAGGGAATAGATGGAGTGACATATTTCACTGTTAGTTGTTCATAGTCCATCAACTCTCCAAATTGTGCATTTAGTTGAAGTTACCCAAGAACAAGTTACTGAATCTGAACATATTGAAAGACTGCAGTGTAAGTCATTCTATATAAGTAGTATAATGTATCATTGTAAAATACAAATGTCTGATTCTTACTGATTTGTCCCCACTGGTGTTAAGTCATTGAATCAGCTATGAATTAAGAGTACATACATAGATAAATCTCATTAAATGAATGGGTCTCCTCTAATTGGGACTAATGTATTCAGACCATAGTCTTAATATTTAAAGTCCTTCCCTCAAATTTTAAAACCTAAATTGTTTCTAATTCCTTGTTTACCAATCTGAATGATGATAAAGGCAAAACCTGGTATCAGTCTTACATCCTTAATACACTTGAAATTAAGACCCTGTGCTCTTTCTACAGGGAATAGGGTTGTCAGGTCACAACTATTCTAGGCACTAAGATTTGGGGGCTAAAACTTGAGACTTGTGGACAACTCCTTGTGACATCACAAGAAGCTAGACTTGGGCGCTTTACAGAGCGCCCAAAAAGGGCATTCTGCCGGCGCCTGTGTTTGCTGTGCAAGGGAGCTGCAGCGGACAAACCCCCGCGCAGCAAAAAGAACCTGCAAAAAGTGGGTTCTTCTTGCGGTGCAGTTGTGACACTGCAAGGCGCCAATGGCACACTTGCAGCATCACATCCGCACTGCGACGTGCAGATGTTAAGTGTCCGTCACGTCAAAATGGCAGTGCCCATGTGTATAGGGCGCCACCATTTTGATGTCCCCAGTACGTACTAGGGGTGAGGCCTGATTGGACGCTGCGTCCTCGGCCAACCCCAGTACATACTGGGGGCGGAGCCAAGGCCCATCTGTAACGGGCCTTGGTCATCTCACAAGGGACAGATGCTGGTGGTGTCATTAAGCATGACACCTTAAGCATCAACCATGGTTGAACAAAGTATGTTATTCAAATAAAAAACAGCAAGACTAACAAATGAGGAACACACACATTTTTTAAGGCAGGGCTCTCACCCTGAGATTCTTTCTGCTGCCCTGAAGATTGAAGAAGACCACCATATCCTGAAATATGGAACCTTTAGGAGAAATTTCTGTTGCTAAGGCTTTGGGGCCTAACATAGGCTGAAAGAGCAGTCGGTCTTTTTGCTTCTTTTCCCCATATCCACTTCTGGAAGTCACACGTTGGGAGAATGGAAAGTTGTTGGCAATGATGAGGGTGAAAACAACTGGCTGTTTGTAGGGAAGCCTTTGGGATTGGCCCATCACCTCTGCCTGTAACATTTAATCTCACCTTTTCTAGAATTCTTTTAACAAAAGCAGAAAGAGTTTGCCCTTTCCAAACTAATATGTGGATGTTCACCCACCTTTAATTCTGAAGACTAGGTAGCAACAGTGCTATTTGGCCAAGCTGAAAACATGGCCCAAATAGGCTCAAATTGGAATGCTTTGGATTAAATCAGAAGTTGCCGATGGCTATTTTTGTCGCTCAGTCACTGAAGGCTCTCAGGACTGACTTTCTCATCCCCAGAAGTCTCCAGGAGCAGTAATTCCCCTTCTGAATAGGTTTCAGTTCCCACCCATTCCCATTCTTTTTAACATACAAAAAATAATCATTTTTCAAAATAGAAGTAGACTTGTTCATTCCTGCTTTTTGAAAGAAACATATTTGACAGTTTATGAAGCTTTGGGAAAGTCACGGAGCAGAACATTTGCCCCTGGATCTGCAGCACTTGCCTACCCATGGCTAAAATGTTCACTTAAAAATTGCTCCTGTATTTGAAGAATCAGTATAGTTTCTGATGACAGAAGCTACTCAACAAACCTAATCTTAATTAGTGATTTAACACAATTAATCCTGATACTGAGATACCAAAAGATTTCTCTCAACTTTCCACCGAGAATAGCAGGGTGGGGAATGAAGGTGTACAGAGGATTGAAATGGCCCAATAAATTATTCTAAGAAAACTATGAGACTTGCCCTATACAATACCATTTGATAACTCACTTAAGTGCTTTTCTGCTTTCCCTGGCCAAATTACTTGACCACAATAAACAGCATGAAATTATAAAGCGACTGCCGGATGTCTGAGCACATGGAAGGCAAATACAACAGGAACTTGCAGAGAGAACAACCAGGTGTGGAGGCAGCTGAAGTGGAAATATTGGTGACAGATGTTCTCCTTAGTCTTTGGGAGAGGTGCATACCAGTCAGCATCTTCATCATATCACCTGACATCTCCTGCTACAGAGAAGAATGAGATTACTTGATGACTTTTGCAAACTGCATAACATGGTCAAAGCATGTAGAGGTTTTGCATCACCTCTGCCTGTAAACACCTTCTACATAGCACAGCCTCTCAGCAAGGGGACTATAAAGAATGCAAAGGATCTTTAGAGGAAACCTGCCATCAGAAGATTAGGCTGTTGACTTGTGAAGCTTGGCAGCTGCCCTGCTTATAAACACCTCCTTTGCTGGGCAGCCTATTGATCAGTGGGTTGTAACTAACATAGAATAAAGCAAAAAATTTTTTATCACAACTAGTACCAAGGTACCCCCCCCAAAACTTTTCCCATTTACTAGATATTTCATAATCAGCAGTATCAGTACCCTTCCACAAATTTGATCTGATGCACAGGTGTCTACATTCTTTTAATGTGCGAAATACTTACTATTTGGGGCTGGCCCTGCCATGAGAGAGAGTGTGGCAACTGTCTTAGGAGGCAGATGCTAAGGGGAGCAATAGCAGTTGCCAGTTGTTCCTCCTGAGGCCACTGGCTATTCCTTGTGCATAGAAAACGAAAAGATATATGCTACACAGCCTGTCCTACACCCTCTAAACTAACCTGTTATCAAAGGTGCGGTACAGACTGCCCCTTCAGAGGCAGCCTACACCCGCCCCTTTTCTTCCTGGGTTGGGGGCAGGGCAGTCTCACTGGCAGCCCAGAGGCCCCAATCTGGTGCTTTTTGGGACCATGGAGAAGTGGCAAAATGCCGCTCCTCCATGGTCCTGCAAAGGGGTGTCCTTGGGGCTTCATGCCCCAGGATACCCCGACAGGCACAGCCATGGAAGAAAGGGGCTGCCCAGCCCCCTTCTCCCATGGCTTCATTCCCACAGCCATCTGGTTGCCGCACGGGAATGAAGCTTCCAGCACTGCAACGAAAAGGAGCTGCCTAGAGTAGCTCCTTTGTTGCAGCGCCACAACCAGGAGGTGATGCCACTTCCTATGTGCCATGTTTGGGTGCTCAGCGGTGGTGTCAGCGTCATGGACTAGGGTTAGGGAGCATGCGGATGGTGCGTGCTCCATAACCCTACTATTGCCACCACCACACCCCATTTTGCCCTGTCTGTATCGGGGCAAAGATATCATAGTGTTGCAAGGTCTTGAGGTTCCACCTGAAGGTTCAGGGCATTGCTTTGTTTCTCTGGATCTTAAGGCAATGAGATCACTGGACAGGGAGTACATTTGTTGCATGTTAAGTGGTTTTAAAGCCTGGGCCCCCATCTCACATGTTCATAGTTTCTTTGTACACACATCACACTTGTGCAACATCAGTGCAGCTAAAAGCAAAGAACAAGTTAGAAGGACCGATGAGAAAGACACTTTAGACATACCATGCCATTTGGAGCAAAGCAGGGGACAGAGCACTGGTGTCACATTTTTGCTCAGCAGCAATACAGTTCCTGGGGAGAAAATCCCAGGGGCTAGCAAGGACCCTTCAAGAAGCTCCAGCAGTCCTACAGGGCCTAGATAAATGACATATTTCTCATGTGTGTTGTGGGTTAGGCCATGCAGGGTGTGAATGCTGGCATCGAAGAGAGTAGATGCTAGGATAGGTGTATGTGGGTTTGCTGTTTGAAAACACTGAAACTCTGGACCATGCCAACAACTATCAGATAGAATACAACAAATCAAAATGAAAATCACCCAGGGGTTCCCAGCAGACAATGGATCATTAATTAAATAGACACTCTGAAGCCTTGCAATTCAACAACAGAACAATACATAGATTAACACGTAAATCGCTTCCTCTCAGCCAATAGGATATATACCACACCCTCTTCCATGCCAGCATTCTCTGAGGATGCCAGCCACAGCTGCAGAAAGAAACTCTTCTAGAATATGGCCCCATAGCCCAAAAAAACAACAAAAAATTATGGATGCCAGCCATGAAAGCCTTCAACTTCACAAAATGTGATCAATTATTTCTCGCTTATTTATTTAAAATATGTATATACAGTATCTTCTATTTCTTGGGATCTCAGCGCAGTGTACAACAATATAAATGGTAAAACCATTTTCCAGATTTAAAACAATAATAAAATAAACAGGGTAAAAACATGGCCTGTAATCCTATATGTCTAAGCACTATAGGTACATCTGCTGCATCGGGGGGGGGGGAATGCTGTTCCCCTGTCGTTTGGGAATCAGTTCACTTCTTTTTCCACTCTCCTATGAGCAATCTCTGGTGTGACAGGCCAAAGCAGAACCCCTGATGCAATTCCCCTTTGGCCAGAGATCACTCACATGAGGGATTGGTGGGACCATAAGCCATTTGCCAATCAAGACGGGAACAGGCCACAGTGGCTGCTGCATGGTACATGGTGACTGGGGGACTTTCAGCGTCCCTGTGTAGCCTATAAACCAGGGTTTATATCGAGACTGTGAATACTTAACAGTTACGAGTGAATAATTTGCATTCGGAACTGCCATATTAGATTCCAGCCTTATTAAACAATTCAAGAAATTAAAACAACTTGAAACACTAGAACAATAAAACCATGTGCATGTACATTTTGAAAGCAAATTAGAACCCAGACGCTTTTAAAAAAAACATGTTTTGTCTGTGCTGGCTGTGCACCGTAATAAATGTTGATGATGACTTTTGTCTTGGCAAAGGAAAGAAATCCATGTCAACACCAATCAGACCTCCAGCAACTGTATGTGTTTGTATCATTGCATAACTGCAGTGCCACAGCAAAGAAGACTCTGTCCAAGGTCTTGCTACAATATATTGTTTCTGTGGGCAGGACACATCAGAAGGCGTCTCAAACAAGTCTTATTCCTTGGGCAGGCATGGAGGGAAAGGTACTTCTTGAAGCATAGCGATCCCGAGGCATTTAGGGTTTGATCTGGAGATCAGTACTTAGTATGGCCACACCTCTTTCCCATTCACTAACATGGCAGAATTTTCATAACTTTGAAAACTCTCATAATTCTTGGTATCTTTGCTCAGGATGAAAAGCAACATAGAAGACCTGCAAACTGAATTATCAGTGCACATACAAGAAAACAGATGACTGAAACCCCTTAAAGCTTCATCCCCAGCATCTCCTTTGTGTCTTTAATATTCTGGCACTTTTGATGATGCAAGCACTGAACATAAACTGGAAGCATGAATAATAACCATGATGCATAAATTGTTTCTTGCAGCATTTACAGAAGGCAAACTAAAGGACTTCTCTAATGAAGACTAATGTCAGCAAACTGCCAAACAGTACCTCTTATGCTGCAGTTTGGTACTCCTCTTTTAAGACACAAGCTGCACTAGGGCCTACTTCTGACTTGCATATAGAACTGCACTATTACTGTGCCATATTCACATTCAGTTGATTAACTCAATGAACTAAGGTGAACTGAAAGTGCTTTACTTTGGCTGCACCATAAGTCTTTACAGATCACGGCAAGCTAGGAATCCCAAACATAAGAGAATTTTATGGCAAATATCCACCTCCTGAAAGAGAAAAAATGGAGTACAGTTAGTAAACAGAATGACTGTAAATGACAGTAAAAGTCATGGTCTAGTTGAGTAACATAGCTATCTGATTGGTGAGATCTGGGTGGTCAGACTTATATTTTAAATTGCCAGCAATAATAAAATCAGTGTCCACTTTTAGAGGATAAAATTTACATGAGGATAGAGTGCATTCTCCGCTTGCTGCACCTCTAGGGGTCTGAACTTGAATCAGATCCATACAGTTTAAGTAGTTCTCAGTGCTAAAATAGGAAGCAAGAACTCTTGGCAGTAGAAAGAGGAACTAGAAAACTGCAATAAAATAAAAGGAAAAGAAAAGAAAGACCCCCTTTTCTCTCCTGAGTAGACCAGTACAATCTTGACAGGGTGAAAACAGCAAGCCAGCTCTAGAGGGACAATTATTATTCCTGAACTGGGACGGGAAGGTGAACTGGAGAGGCTGTTAGACAACTGTTAGAGCCAAAAGCTAGCTTAGTTTTCAAAGGCCTTGGGGTCTCTTCTCCTCACACATTATTGAGTCAGGTGTCAAGATTCTTTTCATGCTTCAAAATCTGAAACATTGCAGGGCAGGGGGAAGAGTAAAAAAATCCAACTAACAGACTCTAAGGACAGATGAGAATTTTGTCATCTTTGGGAGGGTTTATTTCAGTATATATTTGGGGTACAAAAGCCACTAAAAGCAGTTTATCAAATAAAGGCAGTACAAAAATAAATATCAGAATTAATAAAAGCCCCTGAGAATAATAAAGGAGACATTATGTACCCCAATGTGCTAAACCTAAAAACACATACTGTACATCATGTCCTTCAGTAGTCCCATAAAAAACACAGCTCAGAAGAAAGCCAAGGAAAATATACAAGTCTTAACATGCTTTCTTGTGAGTTTGTATGATGTAGCTTGACAATATAAGCTGGAAAAGACATGGGGAAAGTTACTTTTGTGAACTACAACATCCAGTATCATCAACCCAGTATGGTCATACTAACTGGGGGGATCTGGAACCTGTAATCCAACAAAAGTAGTATTTCTGAGTTTGGATTCAGAGATGTGTGGCTACTGCAGAAAAAGCTTTCTGTTTCAACCTTCCCATCTGACTGCTCTCTAAAGTGGGTAGGCAAGAAGGCCTCTGTAACCAATCTTAAAAGCAGGGACAGACAAATATGGGCAAAAATGACCCTCCAAGTAACTTGACCCTAAATTATGGAGGTCTTTTTATACTATACAATTGTAGCACTGTTGATACCATTGCAACTGCTATGCCTTCATCCTATGGAACCCTGGGATTTACAGTTTCATGAGATGTATAGAATCCTCTCCTAGAAAACTCTAGTGCCTCAAAAAAACTATAAATCCCTAGATTTTATAAGATGCAACCATGGCAATTAAAGTGGCATCCAACTGTGTACTGTGAAAGTGACTTTAGGTTTTAGAGTTTAAGAGCAGATCTTTAGATCAGATTCAGAACACACTGAGAACCAGAGCATCTATGACAAAGGGACTGTACAAACCAACCCAAAAGGGACAGCTCTGTGCCGCCTCTGGAAGTGCTGGATTGGGGCCACAGTAACCAGACAGTCAACCTGCCGCCCCAATCCGGCCTTTTTCCGGACCAAAGAGAAGTGGCAAAATGCCGCCCCTCTGGTCCGGAAAAGGGGTGTCCATGCAGCTTCATGCCCCTGGACACCCCAACAGCCATGAGAAGAAAGGGGGGCCCTTTCCCCTCTGGATTGTTACCGTGGCTGTGCAGTTGCCGCGGGAACAATACGCTCTAAGAAGGAGCTGCGAAATGCAGCTCCTTCCTGATACATCATAAGGGCTGTGTCGCAGCCCTTATGACGTCTCTTCCTGGCGCGGACATGTGGACACTGCATGGTGCCGGCATCAACTAGGGTTATGGAGCGTGTGGTTGCTGCGCACTCTGGAACCCTAGTATTGGCACCAGCATGCCACTTTGGGCCCATCTGTCTTGGGCCAAAAACAGGCATCACATGAACTGATGGCCTGATCCCAGTAGTATTTAAGAGGTGTGTTTTGCATTAGCTGAAGTTTCTAGACCATTTTTAAAGGCAGCCCAATATACAGTGCAGAACACTAGTACAGCATGGTTATACACTAGTATACAGATAATCCAGGCAATATAACCCTAAATCCTTCTGTTTATCTGTATTTCTCCCTGCTCTATGAAAAAGGAATGATTATGCTGAGGAGGCAGCATAAGACAATGAGAAACAGATGAAATCTGTAAAATACATAGTTCCTATTTTTGATGCGTTGAATGTGTGCATGCACACACTCACAAAGCAGGATCGCTGGATTCAGTGGGAATAAGGAAATAAACTTGCATGCAAAACAAATGAACTAAAAAACAAATGAATGAAACAGCCAAAATATGTGTGAGGCACAAGAGACAGAGTAACTGGCAGCAAGAGTGATGGATAAGTACTGAATATGCAGTTTTACTCCACATTTTTCTAGAAAACAACCCAAGGAACTATGCCAATATGGAGAAAACAGAATAATAAAGCTTAAACACATTGCTATTCTGTGATGACACTCTGTAACTCCTTCCTCATGTTTTGCATCTACTTAGGATTGGGACAAAGACATTTGATTATTAATGTAGTGTTTTCCTTCTGCTTTGTTAATTATATGATATTACACCTTTTGAGAAAGAGAGCAAGTGAGTGCACAGATGTATTGGTTATTCATAGCCAAACATAACTTACTTAAAATTATCTGTCTTTTTGCTATTATGAGCTTATGAGAAAG
This sequence comes from Sceloporus undulatus, assembly GCF_019175285.1. NCBI lineage: Eukaryota > Metazoa > Chordata > Lepidosauria > Squamata > Phrynosomatidae > Sceloporus > Sceloporus undulatus. The sequence goes on along the minus strand of NC_056522.1, from coordinate 41,989,036 downwards.
GAAGCTCAAGGAAAATCAATACATCCTCTGCGTACATTACAAATGACTTGTGACGTATGTCCACAGGAGCTGTTTTTAGTGGGGATAGTCTAGTTATTATGGATTTGACATGAACTTGGCCCATTGCCCATAGGGGAATGCAATGTAGGCATAATCTTGCCTTCCTGTAATTGTCTATTTAACTTGGCAATCTAGGATAATTTTTTCCTGTGAAATGAGCCCAAGACGTCACTAGAGCAATGCTCAGATTAATTAATGAGGCATAATAATGCTCCTAATAAAAGCTCATGATATGCACCTTCTTCCTTTGCCCCACTTTGTCCCCCCCCCCCCCCCGCAACCCTGCTTAAGAAAATGATTTTACAGGAATCTGTGAGTCACTTTCCATCAAGTCTTTTTGTCTTTAATTGACGCAAACAAGACAAAGGAGAAAAATAAGCAGCAGAGAACCATCTGTTTAATTGAGTCCTTGACATTTTATTGCATTTCCCCCTATTGCATATTAGAGGAAGCAAATAGAAAAACACTGGCTAATTATATGCTGTTTACGGATCCTAGATTTACTTTGATAGTGTTCCTCTAAATGACTATTCCACCTAGTGCACGCGTAGATTCTGCTTCCTTCTGCTTTCACATGACATGCTTGCATAACAAATTTGATGATTGTTGGGGTGTTGTTCTTCTTTTAATACCACATATTTTAATGCAGTTGATGAATCTGAAAAAATAATCCCCCTAAATTGGGTTAAGGTAGAAAGCAGCCACACAAGAAGACCACCACCAGCTTTCTGTTCTAGAACACTTACACTATTCCTCTTGATGTTCCTTATTCTAATTGATCCAAAAGTGATGACGTGAGATCCAAATCATCTTCATAGCTAGGATGACAGAGCTGCATCATCACAGTTATGAGTGATTATGCCCTTGTATCTGTCCTTGTAGCCTGACCAAGGTGTTTTAAGGTGCTGGATATCAGAGCACTGGGAAATGGTATTTGCAGTACATTCTCAGTCACAGGGTGCCTTGAGAACAGGCATCTGAAGAGACCCAAGTTTTAATTTAAGTTAAAAGTTTTAAATTTTCTCCCATTGTTTAAACTGTTTTAGACTATTTGTAATGGAACATCATGAACTGTACCCTTCTCTGAAATCTGTTGATAGAGCAAGTGTTAGAAATATGAGGCACAGTATTCAAATAATTTATGACTAACATTATTATTTCTGAAATATTTCTGATCAACATTAGCATTTCAAGTGCCTTAATGCATCTCTTCTTCCTGTTCTTTGCAGAATCAAAAAAACCAGTTTGATAACAAATGTAAGAGGAATGTTACTTCCTTTTGCAGAACATGAGTCTTTGGTGTAGTTATTAGCCTATTGTATTAGGACTATGTAGTTGTTTAAATGCAAATATTTGAAGCTAGGTTGGTAACATACTTGCTGGGGCAATGCAAGTACACTGAGGCATTGTAGCTTTTTAAAAAATTAAAAAGAGAAAGGAGAAAAAACATTTTTGTTCCAATATGTCTCAGAATTAAAATTATTCCTACTTTAATTAAAATTAAAATCAAATAAGGTCTAGGTACAGATGACTCTGGAGGTAATTTGTGTAAGACCTTTGCAGAACAAGTAGCTCCAATCATGCTTAAACTATTTAATTCTGTTTTTAAAAGGTGGTCCAATACTTAAATCTTAGAAACTCTCAAGAATAATTCTAATCTCCAAATCAGACAAGGACCCAGAAGAGGTAAACTTATATTGACCAATTACTGTACTCTTCTTCATCAGGACGTTCAATTATTCACAAGTATTCTAGCTGTCAGAGCAAGCACTTGGGCTCAATATTACATTAAAAATGATCAATTTGGCTTCATTAAAAGATGACAGATTTCTGATTCTGTTCATAAACTTTTCAATCCCACCATTATCTCCATAGATACCATTCTTCCACTACTCTCTATCTGCTGATAGGGACAAGTTTTCTTGATTTAAAAACTGGGAAACAAAAAAAACCTATTTTGTTTACAAGATGTATTTAAAGGACAATTACAGAAGCTTTTAAACAAAACAATAAATGGATATAGTCTTTGGTTCATGGTTTCAAATTCACCAGGCTGTACATTTTATATTTCATCCTGATGTACAGTTTATAATGAATTGTGCATTAATTAAATTTAAAATGGAACTGTGTTTCCACTTCTGTGTTTTAACTGATGGTGTGTATTTGTTAATTGTTGTTGTTCCCTGCTTTGATCCAGGAGGAGACGCAGTAATGAAATACTACTACTACCACTAATAATAATAATAGTTGTTTCTTACTCTTTATCTTCTTATTATTATTATTTTGGCCTAGCAGCTTGTATGGCGATTGCTCCAAAATGGAACGTTCTACACGATTTTCACTTTGGACTGTTAGTATGAGAAGCTGTGGTATCTTGCTCTTGGGGGAAAACTGACACAACAGGTTTGCAACTCAAGAAATTAATTCCATGATGGCTCTTTTATTACAGATTGGTTTCCCTTTATTTCTTTTATTAATTAAATCCACTTGCTTCTCATATTGGACTGTGGAATGTCATCTTAACTTAAAGGCTACAAAAAGAAATGTATATATCTGTATGTGCATTAATTATATGTTTAGTTAAAGAATGCTGGTAGTCTGTAAATTTTATTTTGTTCTGTTGCATTTTGTTAAGTTATTATTAGTAGTAGTAGTATTTCAATAAAAATGTTTTTGTTAAAAAATATTCCTACTTTTAGATGGGGATAAGATGTTGTAGCTGGTGATGGGAACTGACAGAAAATAGTCCAGGACAATAGAAATATACTTTGGCTATTTTAAAACAAAACAAATAAGAACTACAAAAACAAATATTAAACCTCCTGAAACACTTGCAAATTGAAAACAAATGTGGAAAAAAATAAATGATCAATAGCATGCAGACCACATGCTGGCTTAGCCTAGGTTTTCCTCTGCTCCACTAGTTACAAATATGTAGGGAATCGGTTATTGGTACCAGCCTTTTTTACCCGTTGGCCACCAGCTGTTTCATGTTGCAGTAACATAGCCTGTAACCAAAGTTAGGAAAGCTGTAGTCCTCCAGATGTTGTTGAACTACAGATCCCATCATCTTTGACCATTGACTATGCTGGCTGTTGATTCTGACAGTTGTAGTCCAATAAATGTGGAAGGCTGCCAGTTCAGGAAGATTGATTTACATTGAAAATATTTGGATTTTTGTTCCTTCTTCTATAATTGAAAATACAACGTTTAGCAAGAGATATGCCATACGAGGGTACTTATATTTTGCTTTATCTACTAATTAGAAAAACAATGTAATTTTAACTTGGAAAGAATCAAGAGTTGCAACCTTACGGTTTTCCTTCCCAGCAGACTTCAAAAAGTCATAGGCCTTTTTTTTTAAAGGCCAAGACTGTTTCTAAAAAAAAAATTCCTGGCAATAATCCTCTATCTAGGACAAATTTATCCTAAAAATCATATTACATTTGCCTATGTCCATCGCCCCACTATCTATCGCAGTGGTTCCCAACCTGTGGGTCGGGACCCCTTTGGGGGTCGAACGACCCTTTCACAGGGGTCACCTAAGACCATTTGAAAACACATATTTGCATGTAGCAATGAAAATAATTAAATAAATAATAAATAAAAATTTTATTTGTATACCACCCTTCCCATGATCAGGGCGGTGAACAACAATCAAAACAATACAATACATAGATCCATCAGATTATCAAAACCAACAATACAAATACAAAACTATTAAAATCAATATTAAAAACCCCATCAGCCAGCTACCCTTGCTGTCAGAGGGGGGAGACAAGCTGGAGCTTGTATTGGGGAAAGCTGATCGAAACAGGAGGGTTTTCAACTCCCTCTTGAACTGGGCCAGGGAGGTGGCCGAGCGGAGCTCAATGGGCAGCGTATTCCAGAGGGTCGGGGCGATGATGGAATATGATCTCCTTGTTGTGGAGACTAATCTAGCCCCAGGGACCCTCAATAGTTGCTGCCCAGATGTTCTGAGGGTGCGGGACGGAATGTATGGGGAGAGGCGGTCCTCAAGGTAACCTGGGCCCAAGCCATGTAGGGCTTTATAGGTTATAACCAACACCTTGTATTGCGCCCGGAAGCGGATGGGCAGCCAATGCAGATCTTTGAGTACAGGTGTAATATGACTGGCCCTGGAAGTACCAGTGACCAGTCTGGCTGCCATGTTCTGTACCATCTGTAGCTTCCGGGTATGATACAAGGGTTGCCCCATGTAGAGCGCATTGCAGAAATCCAATCGAGAAGTTACCAGAGCATGTACTACCGTTTCAAGGTCCCCCTGGGCCAGGTATGGGCGCAGCTGGCGGATAAGCCGAAGCTGATAACAGGTGCTCTTGACCGTCGCATTCACCTGAGCTGTAAGGTGAAGCGACGAATCAAGAAGCACCCCCAGACTTCGCACGGAGTCCTTCACAGGAAGCGTGATCCCGTTCAGGACAGGTGGAACCACCGCCATTCCTGGACCAGGGGAACCTATCACAAGTACCTCCGTTTTCTCTGGATTCAGACTGAGTCGGTTTTCCCTCATCCAGCCCATTACCGACTCCAGACAGGCCACGAGAGGAGAGACGCCATCCTCAGTCACTGCATCAGTCGGAGACATAGAGAAGACTATTTGGGTGTCATCAGCGTACTGATAACCCCGCGCCCCATGTCTCCGGATGATCTCTCCCAGCGGTTTCATGTAAATGTTAAAAAGCATGGGAGACAGAATGGCTCCTTGAGGGACCCCAGATGTAAGGGCCCTCTTATCGGAGCACACGTCTCCCAGCTGCACCATCTGGAACCTCCCAGAGAGGTAGGATCGGAACCACTGGAGCGCAGTGCCCCCGATTCCCACCTCCGCCAGGCGCTCCAGAAGGATACCATGGTCTATGGTATTGAAAGCCGCTGAGATGTCCAAGAGCACCAACAGGGACACGCTTCCCCTGTCGATGCCCAGACGGAGATCATCGACCAAGGCGACCATGGCCGTCTCAACCCTGTAACCCGCCCAAAAGCCAGTTTGAAATGGGTCCAGATAATCCGTTTCATCCAAGACCGATTGAAGCTGGATTGCAACCTCCCTCTCGATCACCTTCCCCAAAAATGGCAGCAGCGAGACTGGCCGATAATTACTATGTATCAGGGGGTCGAGGGAGGGCTTTTTTAGCAGCGGTTTTATTGTGGCCAATTTCAAGCTGGATGGAAATTGCCCATCCCTCAGAGATGTGTTAATAATCCGGTGTAACAACTCAGTTACCACCGGTCCCCCCTGAGCCGCTAGCCATGAGGGACAGGGATCGAGAGAGCAGGTTGTCTTCCGAACGCTTCCAAGGATCTTGTCCACATCCTCGGTACTGACCAACTCAAACTGATCCAGTTTAATAGAGTCCATGGAGGCTCTGGATGCCTCTACCCTTGGTTCTGCCCTAATGCCGGCGTTAAGATTGTACGGTTGTGGGTCGCCACAACATGAGGAACTGTATTAAAGGGTCATGGCATTAGAAAGGTTGGGAACCACTAATCTATAGTAATTTATGAGGCTAAGTCCAGTTCCACATATGTAGCACAGTGTGCATTGAAGTGTTTCCAGTTGCAAGTAGAAAAAATCACAGAAAACCCATGCTGTAGACAAAAAACTAGACACATATTTGTCTCCCTGACTTGCTATATTAATATTTGCAGATGGGATGTTATAGGAGATTATCACATTACCTTTGCCCCTGGCATAGACATGGGGTGTAACTTTAAGAAGACGGATCTTATCACATTCACCCATTTGCAACCTGGGCTTCTCCAGGCTTCTCTGGCATCTTTTCATGAACTCGATTTTCCCATTCTTGAAAAAATTGTGGCAGAAACCCAGGTTGCAAATGGGCTGCTTGATGACAGGTGAATGCTATAAGATCTGTCTTCTTAAAGTTACATTCCACATCTATACCAAGAGCAAAGATAATGCAATAATCTCCATAGTGGAAAGACACTCAAACATGGTATGCTTTATCTGAGGTAGTGCTGTCTGTTCCACCACTTCCATATCCTAGCTCCTCAATATGCATCATGTATACACTCATCCTCCAATATTTCACAGATGAAAACCAGGATACTGTTATCAAGCAACATTAGAATATGGTCAAGATTGCAAATATTATTAATGAAAAAGAATGCACAAGCTAGAAAAAGCTGAGGAAGATTGTTTTTTGTGGGTTCTTTGGGCTATGTGGCCATGTTCTAGAAGAGTTTATCCCTGATGTTTCACCAGCATCTGTGGCTGGCATCTTCAGAGAATGCTGGCATGGAAGAGAGTGGGGTATCAGGAAGGAGTGGTTTCCATGTTAATCTGTGCATTGTTCTGTTATAAAATGGCAAGGCCTCTTGACTTACATAAATACAATCTTAACAGCTATGCAAATATATTCATCTATATAGAATATATAGGGGTGGAGGATAGAGGGAAGAAAGAAGAGATAAGCAAATGTTCATATATATATATATATATATATTGTAAACTTTAATAAAGACTATTTTTTAAAAAAGAATGGCAAGGCCTCAGGATGCAAGGATATGCAAAGAGGATTAGCGTCTGTTTAATTAGTGACCATTGTCTGCTGGGAAAACCCCTGACCCTGGGTGGTTTTCATTTGCATTTTCCTGGGTCTTGATTTCAGTGTTTTTCAGGAATGGTAGCCAAACTTTGCTAACTTTAAGGGTTTCTTCTTTCCTGTTGAAGTTGTCTTGGTGTCTCACAGCCGCAGAAGTTTACCGCATATCATGCAGCTGTGGACAACTCTACATAAGAACCACCAAATGCAGTGTTCAAACACAAATCAAGGAGCATGAGAGACACTGCAGACTGGGTCAGCCAGAAAAATCAGCAGTAGCAGAATATGTTATAAACCATCCTGGGCATAAAATGCTAGTTGAAAACACTGAAATTCTGGACCATGGCAATAGCTATCAGGTCAGAATGCACAGGGAAGCCACTGAAATCCACAAACACCAAAACAACTTCAGCAAAATACAAATGAAATACAAATGAAAACCACCCAGGGTCAGGGGTTTTTCTAGCAGACAATGATAACTAATTAAACAGACACTAATCCTCGTTGCATATCCTCCCACCCTAAGGCCTTGCCATTCTACAACCGATTAACATGGAAACCACTCCTCCCTACCCAGGGCCACACAGTGTATATATACCCCACTCTCTTCCATGTCAGCATTCTCTGAAAATGCCAGCCATAGATGCTGGCGAAATGTCAGAAATAAACTCTTCTATAACATGGCCACATAGCCTGAAAAAAACGCAAAAAACTATGGATGCTGGTCATGAAAGCCTTTGGCTTCACATTGAGGCAGATTGCTTTTGCAAGATTCTGCTTCTTCCCCCTCTTCTGCTCCCTGCTGGGTTAACTGAGTACAAACTACTTTTGCATTTTGAACTCTTTTGCAGCAATTGAAAAATTAGCTGAGGACAAAGGGAGGTAGTGGGAGGAGGCGAAAGAAAGTAGGACATCTTAAAAGCAGCTGGAAAAGAGGGACAACAACAGAGGATTAATCGGGACTATCTCTGCCAAATTAGGTTAGTTGGAGGTTATGCCTAAACACTGTTATTACCACACTCCCAGAATGGCATAATAACATTCAGAACGGTCACCAGGAACATAGAAAGAGGGGCTAGGGATCAAGACGCTTCACAGAGACTGGGAATTTTAACTTGTTGATTTATTTCTCCTGAAACAACTTGTTCAACAAAAAAGTGCTATGGTGTTGTGAAGGGAGATTTGGTTGTGGAAATAATAATGAAAACTCAACTCAGTGCCTTTGCTCCAGGGCAGTTCCCTGTGCTTGAATAAGATGGTAGCTGGATTGTGGCTTTAAGTCATAGAAGCCCAGCCCTAGAAGTTATTTTTAAAACCTCCAATGGAAGTTGTTATATAAACAGTTTGGCCAGTTTATTCCAATAACAGAGCTGACATTATGAATGGGAAGTTCATCCCAGAATGTCATTGTTATCCTATTCATTGTCATAAACAGAGTCAACAATCATTCTGCAACACTTGCCATTTTCCCTTTTGGAATATTGTTGCACAGTTCCTAAGTCTGAATCATTACTACAGATGAAAAGAAATGATTATAGGAACAATTGCATTAAAGAAGTTGTGATTTATCCTTTAATTTGTCCTAAAGACTCAGAGTGGATAAGAAAAGGAAAAACCAACCAAACATTGAACAAACAGTAAGTGTATCTAATTTGGATATGTCCAATACACAAGATGAACATAGCTCTTGGCTGCAAGTTTTCTCCCACCCCCACTCCCCCCCAGATTTCAGTTGCTCAGCAGGGGAAAAGCGACTACTGCAGAAATGTAGGTCAGGGTCTATAGGCAGGCAAGTATGTGTGTGCGTGTGTGCATGTCTGTGAGTGACAATGATAGTGGTGGGTGACAGTTCTGGGACATTTGATTAGTAGCAATGTCTTGCTTTCAGAAGAGGTCAGGTCAGATTCCAAACTGTTCTGTCCAGTGAAAGGATTCCACAGCCTTCTCTACCAGAACAGAAGTGCAGGAAGGGGATAGATTCAGTGGAACAGCGTCTTAGGACACCATGTGGATCATTTGGAAACAGACCCAGCAAGATCCCTATGATCACCCTGCAAAGAAAAAATGCTTTCTTTCTCATAGTTTGACAAGGATTCATTGGTCTGCTTCAGTGTGTTGACATTCCCATGCATGTGAAGCAGTATAAGGAAATACTCTCTTTGATCCTTCTTCCCGTGCCGCTCTTCCTGATGTTATACATGCAGCTCCATGTTTTCTTTTGCAGATATTAGATACAGTCCACCAAATGCGGACCTTCAGGAGTAACTCCTTTGTGTATTTTTTCAAAAAGAAGCCCAATTAGCCAGTTGTTTTGATAGAGTTAATGCAGACATGTTGACTTTGCAATCAAAGCCATTGAGGCTGCAAAGTTTCCAAATGCAAGTTGTGTGCTTCAGCTAATTCCACCAGCATATGCTCTGCATGATTAATAGTGTTTATAAAGCACATTAAAAAAAATTTGGGGAAGAATATGATATAAGAACATAAGTATGGTATGTATATGTTTCACTGGTACAGTTGGTCTCTGCTTTCTTGACAAAAGCTGTTTAGCGTGGAAGGAAGTTCAGAAATGAATCGGGAGAAAAATGAGATTTTTCTAAAAGTGAAATGGGGGAGATTGTTCTGCACTAGAGTCCAGCACACAAATTCTTGCTGAAAATGTTCTTAGTTTACTATGCTTGATGCTATTAAGGTAAGGGATCCTGGTTTTATAGAATATACAACACAGTTTCTCCCTGTAAGTTTGCATATTAACTTTTATTCCATTTTTATTGCTGTGGCTGCCTCCTATGGAATCCTGAGATTTTCAGTTTAGGGAAGGGCATTTGGAGTTGTCGGTCAGAGAGCTCTTAGACTTCACTAAAATACAATCCTTAGAATGCCAGTGGAGGCAGTCATAGCAGTAAAAGTGGAATAATAGTGTTATGGTAGTATAGTGTGGTTTTGTCAAAGTCTCAAAGGGGCTACAAGATCTCTTTGCATACTGATCCTGACTAACATAACAATGGGCCCAGACAGACAGGCCAACATAAATGTGCTTCGGGTCTCTTTGGAGGTATGCTCTTTAAATGACACACACATCTTAAGAGGGCAGAAGTTATGCCAAAGCCATGCTCCAGTCCTCTTTGGACGCATGTATCATTTAAAGAGCATACCTCCAAAGAGACCCAAAACAGATTTATTTTGGCCTGTCTGTTCAGGCCCTATGTCTCTGAATTCTAATAATGGTTTGCTAAGAGGTTCCTATGAAGAGCAAACTGTCTCTTCTTATGACTTTAGTTTTTTCTTTTTTTTTTAGAGATATGGAGAGGTAGCGTTGTACTAAAACTCTGGAGACCAAGGTTCGAATCTCCACTTGTACATGGAAACCGACTGTGTGACCTTGAGCAAGTCACACTCTCTAAGACTCAAAGGAAGGCAAAGGCAACCCCCCTCTAAACAAATCTTGTCAAAGAAAACCCTATGATAGGTTCACCACAGAGCCACCATAAGTTGGATATGACTTGAAGGCACAGATCAACAAAGAGTTATAGTGCAAAATTGCTGTTTTACTGATGTGCTGTAACACTATATGAAGAAGAAGGAAAATATATTTCTTATATGACTCAAAATTAAAAAGTAGTCCACTCAACAGTGGGAATAAGATGTTGTAATCGGTACCAGGAATTGCCAGAAAATAGTCCAAGACAACACAAATGTCTTTTGGATTTATTTTAAAGAAAACCCTGAAAACTATAGCAAGTACGGCAAACTTTGTTCATCTGAAGGCATCCTCAGAATAGAATATTGTTTCTGTGATCCCGCCTCCCCATCTACTTTGAAGACTGAAGTAAAAACTGAAAGGGAACTGTAAACAATATCTGAACAATCATTACCCTACATAATCATTGTGTATACGTGTGTGTGTCATCAAAACAAAGAACAGACATACTGGGTTAACTCAATAATTTGTCTAAGTGTTCTGCAGTAGACTCCCAAGATTTCCAATGAGAGTCTTCAAGCAGACTATGATGGTAAGATAGTGGTCAGTAGTTACTGGTAGCTTCCACGTTGGGAATACATGGAATCTGCTCTAGATTTTAGTGTGAACTGTGAAGGAGCTATCCAAGTACCTCTTTGGTGGATAGGGGTCTGCACCTTGGCTAATGTCTAGATTAGAACTCAAAACTAATTCACCATCACCTTGATGTGGAAGTCACTAGTTGCCACAGAAAATGCTAGGTCCGTGTTGTTTCGTTTTGTTTGTATTTTATTTTATTGCCTGCCTTTCTCTCAAATGAGACCCAAAGTTTGATTCACACAACCTGGATTAAACCAAGGTACAACAATAATAATAAAAAGTAAAATAAATACAATTAAATAAACTACCATGATAAAGATCAGTACTATAAAACAATATAAAATTATCTTAGAACTTGACAAGAACAAGAACAATGCATTGGTGGAAAGTTGTTAGTGTTGCATAAGGTGCAGTATCTAATTTTGATGGATTACCTGTACCTACTGCAACTGCATTGTTATATCTCTTACTTATTCTTAAAAATCCCTCAACCCTCACAAACAGCTCTGAACATATTTCGATGATTCCTTTGAGAGAGAACAAAACACTTCACCTGTTTGGAGGAAATATCACCCTCCCTTTAAGAGTGGTTTCCTCCCCCCCCCCCAGGAATGTTTAGAAAAGTTACTTCTTTGGACTACCACATCCAGATTTCACAAACTAGCACGGTCATGGTCAGTAACAATGCTGGTCTGAGGCTTCTGGGAGGTGTAATCCAAAAAGAAACTTTCTATAGCCCTGATATATACTAGAGAGTACATTTCACCATGTTCAGTAAGATTCCCATATCTCTGACAAACAGGTTCAAGGTAAGATTGAAATCAAACTTTTCTTTTAATTGAAGCATCTATTACCATGTATGGATGTGATAGATGCACAGTTAAGAAAGAAGATAGGAAGAAAATCCATTCAGATGAGTTGTAGTGCTGGAGAAGAGTGCTAAGGATCCCATAGACAGCCAAAAGGACAAACAAATGGGTCCTAGAGCAGATCAAGCTGGAAATCTCCTTGGAAGCCAAGATGACCAAACTGAGGCTGTCATACTTCGGACACATCATTAGAAGGGAGGACTCACTGGAAAAGACAATAATGTTGTTAAAGGTGGAGGGACATAAGAAGAGAGGAAGGCCATATGCCACAAGGACAGACTCTATTAAGGAGGTCACAGATTTTATGGGGTTGCAAGAATTAAGCAGAGCAATGGAGGACAGAGGGTCTTGGAGATGTCTCATCCATAGGGTCGCCATGAGTCAAGATTGACTCGAGGGCAGTTAACAACAACAACAAAAATTCTGTGTCATATTTGGGTTTTTTTATATATTTGTTGGGGACTTCTCTCCTGTCTTTTGCAAGCTGTTCAGGGAATCCCAATTGTTGAAGGACAGGATATAGAAGAAAATTAAGGAAAATAAGTGACTAGTACCACACTACCTTTGCCACTTTCAGCTGCATCATTTGTTCTAAATTGGGTTGACAGAGACATACCTGTGGATGTTCACCAGTTTATCCTTTAGCTTAGCAGTGAGCCTGAATCTGCAATACATAGTTGTTAGTCCTGAGTTAGCTGCTTTGCAGAGTTTAAAAGTCTCAAGGGAAGAACAAAAACATCTATAAAGGCATTCTAATCTTTAACATAAGTTGAGGCTTTGATTGTAAAACGTATCTCATTTGGTCATCTTGTTTTTTTAAACTCCGTCCCCCATTCCCTAAATCCATCATTTGCTGCAGCTGCTCTGGCCTTAGCACCTGTATGTTTACCCCTGAGAGTCTCCAGATTTAACGAAAATATTTTATAGGCATCAGGTCCAATGGCTGGAAGTTCAAGATTTGTTTTTCAAATAAATGGACTCCCTCCCTCCTGCCATATTAGTCAACCAGAGATGTACAATGGTTCAAAGTTCCTGCTAAGAAATGTACTAAAAGACTTTTTAACAGGAGAATCTGAAGTGAGATACCCTGAACTCCTTTAGCAGCAGAAGAAGAAAGAATTGAACCATTTAATGAGTGTCTAACCCTTACTTTAAACTCCAGGGCTCTTTTAAACACACGTTTCAGTTAGTCTTAAAGAACAAGAAACCGTTTTAAAATGAGAGAAATAAAGAAGGGATGGAAGAAAGGGAAGAACAAGAATTATTTTGTCATTTGGGGGGGGGGGAGTCAAGGACATCTATTTCCTTGGTGTCCCCATTTTAAATCCTTATGTCTTGTGAAACATCTCATATTTCTTCGTTTTGGGAGATACCTAAGCTCCTAATAGCTTCAGTATTTAAAAAATGGCTAGTCAGATGCATCTTCATATATGGGACTTTTTTAAAAAAAAATGATCATAGTTGTTGCTTACCTCCAAAAGAGGGAGTTTATTTATCAATTTATATCAGCTAAATATAAAGAGACATTTTATATGTTAGCTTATATGCTGTGTATAAAAACAAACATTTTCTGGAAGGTGAGTGTTTCACAGTTCCAGAAATGTTTAATGTTCTATTATCACTCAGCCAAAAAAATTGTTGATGCCAAACTTTGTGAAAAACATAATGACAGACAGATGCTTTGGAGCAGTCTTATGTTTTACTTAAGAGCAAACACACTTTTCAGTAGAACCTGGAGAATCCTTGATTAAAGGTACTGTCTTTACCAAGTTTGGGAGATAGAGTGCTTCTCAAAATTGCTTGTTAAAGGAAGGGGTTGGCCACTGTCCTTTCCTTTCTCTCCCATGTCTTGCATAGTATCAGGAGCAATTATGCAGTAAATTGGAGATCCAGGCTTATTTAAACTTCTGCATATCAGAGGTCTGTCATAAAGCTGATAAATCCAAGCAAAGTACTATTTAATGAAACACTGAATATAATTAGTTACAGTTGCAATTGCAGTTCTTACTACAAGACTGAGTGCGATTTAGGATACTGCTTTGTTTGCTATTATTATTTTTATTTGCTATTATTTCTTATATGGAATTTTCTTAACTAATTTTCTTAATCTCGTTAACTGCCTAAAGAGTTTAATTTTCTAACATTTTTTTTAAAAATCTTATTTATTTTTCAGCATTTCACCGTGTATGTATTTATACCTAGAGAAGCAATATATTGCAATTATTAGTTATTTCCCCCAAAAAACTGAAGCTATAATCATGGTTCCTAATGGGGCAAAACATGAACCAAATAAAGTGGCTTCCAGATGCTGTGGGGGCATGACGTTCAAATGAAGCATACCCCGAAAGAAGCCAGGAGCTGCTCCAAGGCTCTGATCTGGTCCTTTGGAGCAGATTAAAAAGGAGCAGAAAAAAAATCTGGCTCCTGGCAACAACAAGTTTGGGATTGTGGTGGCAGCCTGCTCTGGAAGCAGGCTGTGTGGTCACCATGCTCCTGGAACAATCACAGTGTGATCATGGCTGGAGCAGCTTCTGCCCTCTCCTGTTGGGCCATCTGCTTCACCTCAAAGATTGCTTGCTGAAGGATAACTTCACTCCTTTGGCAGAATAACAGTACATTTTTAGTTACTTTAATAGTTATGGGGAATTATCACACTAAATGAGTTGTGCGTAGGCCCAGCAGCTGATGGGAGGTCTTCCCTCCATCCCAACTGCTACTGCTGTGGTCTCAGAGGGAAAGAACAGGCAGAATCTGCTAGACATAACACACCTCAACTGCCATTCGCTTTCCTTGTGTGTTGTATCCTTTTAGATTATCAACTTGAGGGCAGGGAATTGTAAACTTTAGTTTTTTGTGGATTTTTCGGGCTATGTGGCCATGTTCTCGAAGAGTTTCCTCCTGACGTTTTGTCAACATCTGCGGCTGGCATCTTCAGAGAAGCCCAAAGATGCAAGACACAGATGCTGGCGAAATGTGAGGAAGAAACTCTTCTAGAACATGGCCATATAGCCCGAAAAAACCCACAAAAAACTATGGATGCCAGCCATTAAAGCCTTCTACTTTGAATTGTAAACTACTCATGTAAAGCACTATATACATAAATGGCGATACACAGGCATTTGTTATTGCCTTCTTCAAGCCATTTCCAACTTACGCCGACCCTAAAGTAGACCTATCACAGGGTTTTCTTGACAAGATTTGTTCAGTGAGGGTTCGTCATCTTCCTCTGAGACTGAAAGAATAACTTGTATAAATTTTCAAGGAAGATCAGGGATTAGAATTCTGGTTCTAGTCCAAAAAATTCAAACCACTCAACCGTGGTGGCTCCTTTTTTATGGTTTAAGCCAATAAAGCAATCAGTTTTTGATTTTGCTATTTGGGCCTATGTCAGGAAGAAAACTATCAGTCCACCACAATGAGGTCTAAGCCACTGTTGGAGCAATATCTGGCCCTCTTCTTTTTGGATATTCATAGCCAATCAGGAATTTGACATGGTTGAAATTGGATTCTACACCAGAACTCATTTGATCTTGGAAGCTTAAAAGGGTCAGCCATGGTTAGTACATGGTTCATACATGCATGCTGACCATTGTGTTCACTGAACCTTATTCTTAATTTTTGTTCCATTGCTGTGTGCCTTCAAGTTGTTTCTGTGGGTGATGGGTGTTTCTTGGCAAAATGTATTGGGGGGGGGGGTTGCCTTTGTCTTCCCCTGAGGCTGACAGCATGCAACTTGACCAAGGTCACCCAATGGGTTTCATGGCCAAGGTGGGAATTGAAACCTGGTCTCCAGAGTGATAGTCCAACACTCAAACCACTATACCATGCTGTCTCTCTCTTAATTTTCTATGTGCCCACAATTAGATTTGCCTACAGTAGCACATTTCATAGAATCATAGAGTTGAACGAGACCACAAGGGCCATCCAATCCAACCCCCTGCCATGCAGGAAATCTAAATCAAAGCATACCCGACAGATGGCCATCCAGCCTCTGTTTAAAGACCTCCAAGGAGGGCGACTCCACTACACTCCGAGGGAGTGTGTTCCACTGTCGAACAGCCCTTACTGTCAGGAAGTTCCTCCTAATGTTGAGGTGGAATCTCTTTTCCTGGAGCTTGCATCCATTGCTCCGGGTTCTAGTCTCCGGAACAGCAGAAAACAAGCTTGCTCCCTCCTCCATATGACATCCCTTCAAATATTTAGACAGGGCTATCACATCACCCCTTAACCTTCTCTTCTCCAGTCTAAACAGACCCAGGTCCCTAAGGCGCTCCTCATAGGGCATGGTTTCCAGACCCTTCACCATTTTAGTTCCCCTCCTTCAGACACACTCCAGTTTCTCAATTTCCTTTTTAAATTCTGGTGCCCAGCACTGGACACAGTATTCCAGGTGAGGCCTGACCAAAGCAAAAACCTTTTCAGCTAACTGCATCAAATCATTGAGTAGGTAGAATATAAATTGCTTTTTGGTACTAATTCTTATAACTTTACATCCCTCAATGGATGCACAAATATATTCTCAAACCCTTGATGTGCATATGAGAGGGGAGCAGGGTTGCACCTGTGTGTATCACTTCCCTTTTCAAATATGCATCTAATATAAGGTACTCATAGAGCTTAAAGGCATCCAGTTTAACTGTACACTGGTGGAACATGTGTTTAGTCTTTTTATTTCTTCTCTTTGAAATGAAATTGTTCTTCCTTTATGAGGAAGAGATTGCATCTCCTGAAACAGAATTATTTATAGCTCACCTTTTCTTTCCCCCCAGTTCCATAGGAAATTTAACATTTCATTTGCAAAAATTCTCCACATCTCAAGCCTACAGTTATAAAACATACTTGTTTTCATTTGTTAACTTGTTTCCAACCTGTTATACCACTTTATCTCTTTTGTTTTTTCAGTCCCTGAAGAAAAGAGTACCGCTTTTCAGAATCTCCATAGAATTAAGAATTCATTGGATGACTTCATTATGTAATACAAAACACACAATTCACAGTTTTCATCTCAAGGAGATATACTAAGGGCTGAATATAATATTAATCAATATAGTATTGCATGCTAAGTACAGGTTTTCAAAAATTCTTTTGGAGGATTCTCAAACAAGTTGCTTATAACACCTGGGGCTTATTTATTTCTTGGACTGAATCTCAAACCAATATTAGAGTTCCCAGTAGAAGATATTCATGGTTTTAAGCTTTGGAGCATTCTAAACTGAATTAACCTTTTCAAGCTTTCTTTAAGGTTAGCTGTGTATATAGCATACAAAGAGTCCAAATTAATAAATCCCAGATTCTCCTACAGAATATGGCCAGACGATGGTCTTGATGGCTTGCAAGATGCAAGTGTACACAATTAATTAAATGTGAGATAGAAACACTCACAGTGCTCCAGATAGTGAAAGAGGTTGTACATTAGCTGCCACAATGACACACAAGAGATCAAAAAGCATATCAGTTATCTGGCCACAACTGAGATTCCCATTTACGAAAAAGGCTAGTGGGGAAGCATAACTGCAAATGTACATCTGAATTCTCATCTGCCGTTTATCTGCTCTATCTTTGTGTCATGTCAAGGCTTCCCAATATAGTGCACTCTGTTACAACAGCTGGATGTGACTATCCAGCATTTATCGTCTAGACAGATCACAATCTTGCACTCCATTAATTGAACATTTCCATTGCTTTCAGTGTTGTCCAGGTTATGGCCCAAACCACTCAGGATGATAAATGGATCGTTGGCCATTTTGTTGATCTTTTTTATCCCCATGCAAATGGCAAGATGAAGACCATGGTATACAGGAAGGGCATTAAATGCAATACTGTTAGGTGAATCTTTTAATGTCCTTCCTGTACACCATGACCATCATCTTCCCATTTGTATGGAGGTAAAAAAAAAAGTCCTATTCACGAATAATTTTCTTGTATTTTATCAACCCATGGTGGAAAGAACTCCCCAGTCCCACCCACTCCACTCTCCATTTTGTTGACCTCCTAGAGGGTGTGGAAGTGGAGGGTGATGGGCCTGAAGGGGGGAAAGCTCACTAGTTTTGCTGATTCTCGATGTATATCAGAATCCCAATGTATATCAGAATCCCAGGAATTGGGCTAATGTGTGCCATTGTGGCCAGTTCACACAGACAACAAGGTTCTCCCTCTTCAAGTTTATATAGGAGAATGAGGGAAGAATGCAGGGGATGGAGCTAGGATACATATCTTCCTTACATGTTGATAGAACACTCAATACACATATGGTATACACACACATGCACACAAGTGGCCACAGTTTTTACCTAATGTAACAGATTATCAAATAATTCCTTTAATGAGTGTGACTGTTTTCTTCCTCTTTTCCTCCTTATGCTCCTCTTCACCTGCTAAATTTTTATTTAAGGTAATACAGCCAGAGACTATTGGGTGAGATCCTGCATCACCAAATGTGGCTAGAACAATGGAGCTCCATTATTATAGCTATACTGGTCCCTCCACATTTGTGGCTTTGACTTTTGTGGATTTGATCATTCACGGATTTTATTAATATGTTATCTCTAGGAATTTTGACCATAGAGTTGCACTGAAGAATCTAGAGATGCCTAGAGAAGTGTTCTCTCAGGTTTTGGTTATTTGCAGTTTTTCCATATTCACAGGGGTCCTGTGTCCCTAACCCCAGTGAATATGGAGGGACAAGTATATATCTCTCAGTTTGATTTTCCAATACCCATCTCCCGTAGCTGCTCCAACCGAAGGAGTTCCAAGGTGCTGGAGTGCAGGATGATGAATGGTGATGCACCGTGCCCTTCCCAACAGTCAGACACCATGTGAAAAACAGCACAAAAGGTCCTGTTGCAATTGCTTTTTATACCATAATTTGCTAATATGAAGGGCTGGACACATCATCGCTCAGCACTTCCCTCTTCAATATCTCAGAACTCTTATCAGTTCTGCTGGCTTATGAGGTGAGTATTAGAGGGCATTTGAGGTTGTTAGAATGATATCATAATCATAAATCTGGATTATAATATTTGCAGTGTTGTAACATTGGCTTATAACATCATAAATAATGAATAGCATATCAGCCTATTGTCTTTATTCAAGATAGTTCTATTTTACGCTATTGACCCGTGAAATTTTCATGAGCCTTTATGATTCTAGAATATGGCAAAATGGTTACTTCCTTGAACAATTTATGAACATTGGTTTATAATGGGTGTGTAACACATGGCCTTCCATATGTGGGAGGACTGATACTCCTCTCAGCAGTGGCTCTGCTGGCTAAGGCTGATGGACTCTGCAGTTCAATAACATCTGGAAGGCCACAGTTTTCTGCCCAGTGCTTTAGAAAATGCACATCACCATGCAAAGACATATGTTGGAATCCATGTGGAGAAAATATGGCCCTTTACCTCTTCAGATCCTAAAAATACTTCCCCTGTTATTTTTCATAAAGCAAAGCTGACTTTTGAAGGAATCATTCTAAAAATACGTAACTGTGATTTGAAATAAGTACGTTTCTCAACCAAAACCTGCTGTTCATTCCTTATTCTAAATTGCAGCAGTTGTTAATGTTGGATTCAGATTTGAACTTTCAGTATTATCTTTTGAAGATCCTATGGGACTGAAATGAAGCAATGCATGTCAGTTATCTTCAAAAGCTGTAGTGCATTTTGAGAACTACAGGGACTATTTAAGAATCAGTTATCCTTCTGACTTCATATAACATAGCTTTGGAAGGATTCCAGCAGTATGCAGTGCATCTAAACCATGTCATTTACAAAATATTTATACTGAAGTGTCTCTATTTTGTATTTCTATCTGGTTATTTACTTTTGAATTTGATAAATGCACTTGAAGTAATAAATATCCAAGAATCTGGTGAAAGACATTAACTCGGTCTCAAGATCTCCAGGAAGAATGTGCAAGTTACATTTGAAAATTCAAGGCATTGTGGCTTAGGACCAGGAGATTGTCCACACTGCCAAAATAAAGCAGCTTCAGTCTGACTTGAAGCTTATCTGTCCAGACAGCATATGATGCGAAACCAGTTGAGAACAAATACAAAGTCACACTTTGGCTAAAAACCAGACCAAAAGGAAGCTCTGATACTCCACCTTAACATAGAAAATGTGCTTCATGACACATGCATATAAACAGCATGGCTTGAGTGCAGAAATGCAGGAAAGACAAGGTGCATATGGAAGGAGTCTGGAGCATGTGCCCTGGGACCAGTGACATGCAGCCACCAGTGTTGTTGCTCATGATACTTTTTTTCATTTGAGCATACAGGCACATGAGCCCAGCTGCACTATCAACCCAGCTCAATATTGACCTATCACATGCCCCATGGTGCAAAAGTATAACAAACAGAACAGGCCACCAACAATGCAATGGATGTCATTAAAACATACACATACCAGACATTCCAACAGAGGGACATGGAGTGAAGGGAGTATGTATGGGGGGAGCTTCCATAATTGTGCTTTGCCAATGTGCCACTGGGCACACTGATGCACTGTACTGGCAGTGTATCACTGATGCAACTATGAGGTTGGTTACATGGGGCATCCAATGGGGATGCAGCTAAGTGGTGGGGTAATACCTGTCTCAGGCAGTGTGTTTGTATGATGGGGTACAATCATGGTGTGAAGGCGGGGGGCGGGGACAAGAGATGAGGCTTCATGTCTCTTGGTGCAGACTGCCTGTGGGTGTTTGGCCCACCTTTGGTGGTGGCCATGCGGACAGCAGCGTTTCCGACCTTTTTGGGAAAAATCAAGATTGGCCCTCTTTTTCCTGTCCATCTGCTCAGCTCCCAAGTTATATCTAGCTTGTGGGGAGAGGGAAAACCCATAGGAAGCAAACTCAGTATTAGAGTATAACCACATGGAAGGGTGATGGGGAGAAGGTAAGCAAGCAAGAATGTGGTCATATAATTGCTGGTGCTATGATGTTGGGGACTTGGCCCAGGCCAGAGAAGGGCAACAAGGACTCCAACCACACCAAAGCAGACTTCTCGCATTTTTAAGTATGAGAAGTGATACACTTAACATTTATACAGTAGGACTTCAGTATCTGTGGACTTACCATCCACGGATTTCAGCATCTTGTGTTGCAGTGGTTCCGCTCCTTCCTCTCGGGCAGGTTCCAGAGGGTGATGCTCGGGGACAGTTGCTCTTCAAAAACAGAGCTTAATTGTGTGCCCTCAAGGCACCATCCTGTTCCCAATGCTATTTAACATCTAAGCCGCTGGGAGAAATCATCCATGAATATGGGGCCGGGTGTTATCAATATGCTGGTGACACCCAAATATACTTCTCCATGTCCCGGTCATCAGCGACAACAACAGATGGCATCTCTCCCCTCAACCAGTGTCTTCAGGCAGTAATGGATTGGATGAGGAAAAACAAGCTCAAGTTGAATCCAGACAAAACGGAGGTACTTACGGTAGGGGCCCCCAAACCAGGGATTGGGCTGCAACCTCCAGTCCTAGAAGGGCTCACACTCCCCTCAAAGGACTGTGTTCGCAGTCTGGGGGTGCTTTTTGACCCGTCTCTTCAGATAAGGAATCAGGTGAATGCAACGGTCAAGAGCACCTTTTATCAGCTTCAGCTGATACACCAGCTGCGCCCTTTCCTGGAACAGGGTGGCCTCGAAACTGTAGTACATGCTCTGGTAACCTCAAGACTTGATTTTTGCAATGCGCTCTACATGGGGCTACCCTTGTGCCTAGTCCGGAAACTCCAGTTGGTACAGAATATGGCAGCCAGATTGGTGACCATATAACACCAATATTGAAGTCACTCCACTGGCTGCCAATCAATTTCCGGGCACAGTACAAGGTGTTGCTTATCACCTTTAAAGCCCTACATGGCTTGGGCTCAACCTATGTACACTCAGGTCCTCTGGGAGGAATTTATTACAGCCCTTAAAGACCAGGTTGACGGCGACCTCCCAGAGGACATTCTCTGCAGCCGCTCCCAACTTATGGAATGGCCTGCCGGACGAGATCCGTCAAATCACCAATCTAGAGAGCTTTAAAAAGGCCATTAAGATGGATCTCTTCCAGCAAGCCTTCCCGGAATAAAATGCTCAGCCACAAATAAGACTTCCCATTCAGTAAACTCTGCCCATGATGATTTTTATTTAGCTTAGTCGGTTTTAATTTGTAGTTTTTAATCTTACAGTGTTTAATCTTGTTTTAAGGGGGGATATTATGTATATATGGATGTATTTTAACCTGTTGTACGCCACTTTGATTGCCTGGCAAAAAGCGGGATAGAAATAAAATATTTATTTATTTATTTATTTATCTATGGAGGGCAAGCCCCCATTGTCCCCAATGGCAATGCATGCACTTGGTTGTGCCACCATTAAGGACAGCCCCCGTTGTCCCTATTGGTGATGCATTCACATGGTCACACCACCATTAGGGACAATGGGATTTTATCTGAAGTCTTGTTGTCCCTAATGGTGGGACGGCCACATACACAAGCCGCCATTGGGGACAACAGGACTTAAACATCTGCAGATTGTGATATCCACAGGAGAGTCCAGAATGGATCCCTCACGAATACTGAGGTTCCACTGTGTACCGTTTGCTTCTCAAAATCCTCATGGCATTAAAAAATAGTAAAAACAACAGAGACTGTAAAAAGCAAATCATGCTTTGCCCCCTTCTGTTAATGGTATTTGTCTATACTTTCCTCTGCAGATTGGCCTGTGAATCAGATTGCAGCCACTCTCTGGGGCTTCCTGTGATATGTTCATAGATTTGTAGCTATTTGCCATCAGAGAAAAGCTGACATCAAAAAAATAATGATCTGATGAGACTATTTCTGTAAGTGTCAGTGCATAGCAAAATATGCATTGTAATAAGAATACATATGTCTACTTTGCATAGTTTCCTTCTCCATATTAATTCCTCTTAGCAATCCTGTAAGGCAGATTTGTTGAGAGGTAGTGGTGGAGCATGGCCACAAGATTACTTCCAAGACTAAGCACTGATTTGAATATGAGTCTCCCTGTTCTATGTCTAGGGGCTTAAACTTTACTCTCTGTTAGTTCTATCAGATCAGTTTCAACTGTAAAAAATTGTGTGAAGTTTGACACATAGTGGGAGGGTAAAAGGCAACAATTAATGTGACTAATTTGCAAAATTAGACTGCAAATCATTACAATTTGCATAATATGCAAATTAGATTCCTAGATTTGAGGAAGTGGAATATGACAACTAACCAGTAGGTAGCATTTTGCAAATACTACTTAGCTTATCCTCTTTAGGAAACAACCATCTCATTAGCATCCTATTCAGCAAATAAAAGAGAATCAAAAATGACATCTCAAATCTGGAACCACCAGCCCTCTGCACAATAGAGTACTAGACATGCACAGTGGAATACTAGATACAGAGTATTTACAGGTAGTGGTCCTTGAACAAGAAAATTTCAAAGGAAGACTAGAAAGAGAAATAGCTGAATTGAATTATATCTACAATAATAATAATTCCAAGACCTCAACTTCCATTATTGTCAGTGGACACCGACATGCATGCAGTTACATCAGCGTGGCTGCATGCACACAACACCATTGATGATAATTGTGCAGGACCACATTCCACATTCCAAATGCTTTTTTCTGTGCAAACAAACCAAGTGTGAATTTTATGCAGTATTAAATGGAGAACATTGAAGAAAATCAGTAAAATTAGTTGTTAAACTTAGTTAAGAATTACATTCCCGGAACAATGGATGCAAGCTACAAGAAAAGAGATTCCACCTCAACATTAGGAGGAACTTCCTGACAGTAAGGGCTGTTCGACAGTGGAACACACTTCCTGCATGGCAGGGGGTTGGACTGGATGGCCCTTGCGGTCTCTTCCAACTCTATGATTCTTTGGTCTGTTACAGACGGGCTCTTGAGGCGCCCCCATCACGTGCTAGGGGTTGGCCGAGGACCTAGCATCCACACCGGCCTCACCCTAGCACGTGACAGGGGTGTAATAATGGCAGCGCCCTATACACACAGGCGCCGGCATTATTACGTGCATAGCGTCTGCACGTCGCACAGTGCTTATGATGTCGCGAGTGTGCCATTGGCGCCTCGCAGTGTCATAACCGCACCATGGGAAGAAGCACCATTTTGGGGCTTCTTTTTTGCCCCGCGTGGGAGCCTCGTGGTTTGGCTTCTGCGGCTCCCTCGTGGAGCAACCAGCAGCACCGGCAGACCGCCGCTTTTAGGCGGTCTGTAACGCGCCCATGATTCCCAACAAGACGAAGGAGCTGCTATATAGCTGCATGCAAGAGAGAGAGAAAGGTACAAAGAGACACTGCAGCAAATGGAGGCTCAAAAGGGAGGGAGTGGTAGTGGTGGTGGAAGAAGCACAACTCACCTGCCTCCTGAGCTTGGGGCTTCTTTCTGTCTAATGCTAGGACCAGCCCTTGGTGGAGATAAGATATAAGGACAGTGCAAACAATCCTGTTTCATTCCCTTGAGTCCCTATTTTGGGAAAGAGATATATTTAAACAATACATAATAATAAATAATAATAAAAATTTCCCTTCACACGTAGGCTTCAGCAGAATTTACCTATGTGTTGACTTTGTTGTCATTGTTGTTTGCCTTCAAGTCATTTCTGATTTATGGCAACCTTAAGGGGAATCTATCACAGAGTTTTCTGGGGCTGAAAATGTATGGCTCGCCCAAGGGCTCACCCAATAGATTTCCATGGCTGAGTGGGGAATCAAACCCTGGTCTCCAGAGTTGAAGTCCAGTGCACAAATCAGTACATCACACTGGCTCTCAAGCTGACTTACCATTGTACAGTTAATTAATTCAGTGGGTCCACTGTAAGTGGGAGTAACAAACAGGACTCAGCCATTGACAGAATGTTTGGTGAGTAGGGAAACAGGTCTTTGCTCTCATTCTAACCCACTGACAGGTTTTATTTGTGGCTTTAAATGAGGTAGGACTAGTGAAGTGAATTGCCCATTTAAAAAAGTAGTACAGATATTATTTGTTAAAAAAGGGTTCTTTATGAGGGGTTCATGAGAAGCACATGTATTTGAATGTTAGGATTATATTATTCCACACAGTAAGGGCTGTTCGACAGCTGCCAGAGCACTGTATAAAAACTTTGGCCTCTGCAATTTGAGAAGCTGTCAAGCATTCCAGCAAAAGCTACAATGATAAGAGATAGCAATTCTATATAGAAAGGTTGAAGAACTGGCCATGTTTAGCTTAAAAGAAATAAAGCTTCAGGGTGAGGGTGATAGAATGATTCTCAAATATTTAAATGTAAGCTACTAACAGGATGGCAAACAACTGTTCCCTGGGTGAAACTGGATTAGACAGCACATAGAGTAGACTCTTGGGACTTTATCACATGGGGGAAAGACAGGGAAAACTGGGATTAAAGAGGCATTTTTACGGCAACGTCCCAAGATCACGGCGAAGATTTTCAGATGATGTCATGATTAGAGAGGATTTATCCCGGGAATAATCAGGGAATAACCAGCAACAAATCATTCATGGGGAAATCCTGTAAATGATTTGTTGCTGGTCATTCCCTGGTTATTCCCAGGATAAATCCTCTCTAATCACGATGTGTCTTGCCATGATCTCGGGATTTTGCCGGGAAAATGCCTTTTTAATCCCGGCTTTCCCCCCATGCGATAAAGGTATCTGCTGGAGTTGGATTCTAAGAACCCTAGTGGATATCAACATCCTTGGATGGTCAAGTCCTATTAAATACAATGACACAGTCAAATGGTGTCCCTGATATAAAATGTCAATATCAAGGTTTGCTTCCCTGAACACACACACACACACACACACACACATTCTCAAGCAGTGTATGGTTGAATCTATGGATACAGAAATTTATGACTATGGAGGGCTGACTGTAAATACTGATTATCAAAAAGAGCATTTGTCCTACAATAATATATTTAAGCCATCAAACAAATTTGTGGGGAAATTCATGTGGTTCTAGTACCAGAGATTTGCAGAAATATTTATATAAAGAAAACGGTGTGAAAAAAACTGGCCCAGCTGGAGGATGTGAAGGGATTAAATGGATTTGAAAAGCATTTGTTTTATTATTCTGTAAATTTATTGCAATGTTTTTACACTACTTGAGACAATTAAATCACTAAGCCATTTACTAGAATGCATGTAATATCATGAACAATCAGATATCACTGCTTGTGGATTTTGAATCGTTTTGTATTTCGCCACATGGCCAAGATGACTACCGCTGAATATTTTTTTGCTGGATTTTAGGATGCCAAGTTTAGTCACAACAGAGAATCTTAAACAAGAGGGAAGCAAAAAAACTAGGACTTAACTCTTTGACGTTTTATGCCTCCAACGTAGGCAAAGCTTTTTCACTGTATTTCAATTTGGGACTACAATTTGGCAAGCTTTACCTATATAGCACCGAAAACTTTTTCCAGATGTAACTGTACAGAGACTATTTGAGAAATTCAGTGTTCTCTGCCTAAGAAAGGAGCAGTTAGCATTGCACAGGACAGGGACATCTGGATCTCAAGAGAAGTGACTTTTCTGTTACTAATGGGACTTGAAATTTTTATTACCTGTCTTTTATTGATCTTTATCTCTAGTCTTCACATGGCCAATAATGAGAGTAGCCTCTGCCTGCAATGAAATCCATCAATACCATCTTAACTGACAACATCTCAGACAGAATGTAAACCTATGATTCCTTCCTTGTTGATGACATATATGGTGATGGGCAGACTATCACATGGAGTTACTTGCTCAGCAAGGCTGCAGCAGTAGAGGAAGGGCCATCAATGCCAATGCAGTGTCAACCCAGCTGGCTCATGTGCACAATATTGCAGCATTGCACTAGATTCTGTCTGATGTGTGTGGTCACCATCACCGTCAGTCCGGGGCCAGTCTGGGACATAATGTTTTGGATTAGCCCTGGATTAAGTGTCCAGTTTAGATGTGCCCCATGTCTGCAAATGTTATTTTCAGGTGTATGTGTTTTGTTTTGGTTTTTTTGCAAAAAGTTTTAGCCATTTTTGTTTCCCAATGCAAATCAAAGAGTAACTTGAAAATATGGATTTCTAAATTTTTATTCAGATCTGGATCCAAATCAAGTGTGATCTGGTCTGAACCTCCCCAAAACAGACCTTAAAAGTAGCATGTTGCAAGTAAAGTTGTTGCTTTGGTGGGTAATGAAATTTTATATGAAAAATGACATAATGTGTGGGAGCACCATAATTTTACTGGTGTTAAATTATAATGATGTATTGTAATGAATAAGATTCTAATTCCTTGGAAAGGTTAATCCTAATGAGGTTTTTAAAGCCATTTTTAGAAGCATTTTGGGAGAAATTATTTTTTCTAGATTTTAGCCACTCTGCTAATAGTCTAAAGGATTGGCCACAAACTATCCTGCATGGCATTAGGTTGGACTTGATAGATCTTGTGATCTCTTACAACTCTGTGATTCTATTGTTGTTAACAGCCTTCCAGTTGACTTCAACCCATGGTGACCCTATGAATGAGAGACCTCCCGATTATCCTGTCTTCAACTACCCTGCTCAGCTCCTGCAAACTCCTGGCGGTGGCTTCTCTGATTGAGTCTATGCATCTGGAAAGCAGGCTTCCTTTTTTCCTATTGTCATCCACTTTACCAAGCAGTATAGTATTTTCCAGTGAGTCCTTTCTTCTCATGGCATGGCCAAATTACAACAACCTCAGATCCCAAACACACTGCAGAAATAATCCAGTTTGAGATCGCTTTAACTGCCCTGGTTCAGTGCTAGGTGGATCCCGGGACTTGTAGTTTATTGTGGAGCCAGAGGTCTCTGACAGCGAAGAATAAATGATTCACAAAACTACAATTCCCAGAATTTCCTAGTGTTCAGCCAGGGCAGTTAAAGCAGTCACAAATTGGATTATTTCTGCAGTGTGAACTGGACCCCCAGTTTAATCATCTTTGCTTCCAGGGAGAATTTGGCCCTGATCTGATTTAGGTGGTGTTTTTAATGGGCCTGATCTGATCTATCTATCTTTTTAGTGGCCCATAGTATTCTCAGGATGCTTCTCCAACACCCCATCTCAAATGAGTGGATAATCATCTTTCTTCACTGTATAGCTCTCCCAACTATGATTCTATTTTTTAAAAAAAAAATAGAGTAAGAAAAAGTGACAAGAAAGTAGCATGCAATTTAAAAAGCAATGTAATGCATAGTTTTTTGTGGGTTTTTCAGGCTATGTTGCCATGTTCTAGAAGAGTTTATCCCTGACATTTCACCAGCATCTGTGGCTGGCATCTTCAGAGAATCTTCTCTGAAAATGCCAGCCACATATGCTGGTGAAATGTCAGGAATAAACTCTTCTAGAACATGGCCACATAGCCTGAAACGCCCACAAAAAACTATGGATGCCGGCCATGAAAGCCTTCGATGTCACAATGTAATGCATTATTTTAAAAGTATTGTAATGAGTAAGACCAGTTAAAAATAAGAAGTAACAGAGATGCAAAGGGATCTTGTAGCACCTTTGAAGCTAACTGTGCAGAAGAGGTTGTAGCATGAATTTTTGTAGTCCTCAGATGCAAGCAACAGAGATGTAATTTCAGAAACAAGTACACAATTCTAAATAGCATGTGCATCTGAGTTGTCAGATTATTCTCAATTTCTTTAGCTTTGTTCTGCTTCTCCAGCCACAAATGAAGAGCCAACGTATTCCTTAGGCAGAGTAAAACTGCTGCTTCAGGTGATGGTGCACCAGATGTAGTGACCTGCACTATTCCAGCCTCTCTCCCCCAAAGGGAGCCAGCCAGACCCTTCAAGCCTAGTTCTGTAGTTGATGCTGTGTGCCTTCAAATCTTATCAACATACAACTCCAAATAATGTTAGATTACTTCTAGAGTTCCCAATAGCCAATGCAAAATTCCTACTAACTGAGTAAATTTACTACAGATTTCAAATTTGATTCTACATATGAACTATACTTTTTCTTGTCTCTTAATGAATCTCATTAACTTGAAGCCACAGAATATCTTTAATGAATACTTACTGGGCAATTTATATATATTAAAAATGTAGAAGAAAATTGATTTGCAGTAAAACACCCTACAATAGAATGATTTTTCTCAATTAAAAAAAATCTTGATTTTTTCTTACTTAGTATAACTCACCATTAGATTATTGGAAGCAATTTTATATCCAGGTTTCTTACACAATCAAATCTGTGCAATGCTTATATCAATGCAAAATCAGAGTCTGGCCGTTTTTGTATGGCTGAGAAACCCTAAGACCGAATGAAAGGGGAAATGGTGTTCTAACCCTTCTTATCATAAAAGTCAAAACCAGGAACAATGTAAACCAGCCCTGCTACTCAAGATGGCTTTCTGGAATTTGAAATGCTTACACACACTAGAGACAATGATGTGAGAGAAGCCATAGCTGCAGGAGTCAGCTTCATCCACCAGTAAATAAATCACATTGCATTCTCAAAGGCTAAAAACTGTTTTGCAGGCAGAAAGTGAGGGATTCTTCCTTTGATTTATATTATTTTGAGTTCCGTACATAAGCCAAATTCCTGAAGCTACTTATTTGCAAGTGGTTGTATTAGCTTAGAACAAAGAAGTAAAATGTCCTTAAAATGTTAAAAGTAAGTAAGTAAGAACTGGAAGGAGAGAAATAACTTTTAAAAGACATGTAAACAAGAAGATTGTGAAGATTCTTAGAATACACAAAGAGGAGGCCAGTCCTTTTAGCCCTGAATCCTGTGGTGTCACTGTGCTAGTGGACTGTTTGGTGCACTTAAAAAACTGAATTTGCAGTTAGTGCAAAAGAAGGATTCCATACAGATTTCCATTAAGAAACTGATTGTGCAAGGGTTAACATGTATATGACTTCACCCAGGCTGATTAATTCTGATAGGTGTGAGTATGTAGCTAGGGAGGGGAAAATCTATTTGTAGTCTGTAACACCTTCACTTCTTTTTAGCCATAATTCCATTCTGTTCTGCATCTGTTCTGCATTTTGAAAGGGAAAACCCCTCTCAAAATATTATTTAAGCAATATTATTTAAATTGACAATTCATGTTGCTGTGGTTCAGAATAAAGAGAGTTAATGGGGCCATGTGACGGGCAATGTTATTTGATACAGTGGTACCCCGGGATACGAATGCGCCGGGTTACGAATTTTTCGGGATACGAAAAAATCCCATAGGGATTTATTCCTTCGGCTTACGAAGGTTTCTTCGGGTTACGAAAAAACCGCGGCGCTATTTTCCGCCACCGGAGGGCAGCAGAGAGCTATTTTTCCATTAGCGCCTATGGGAATTCGGCTTACGAAGGTATTTCGGGTTACGAAATTAACCGCGGAACGAATTAATTTCGTAACCCGGGGTACCACTGTAGTAGGATTGCCAGGTCAGAAATAACCCATGCCATGAGATTTCAGGGTCCAAACTGAGACTTAGGAAAGGCCCCTGTTTTATCACATGAAATGAGAAGATATAGAACAGGGATGTTACAAGGACCAATCCCTATTGATGTCATGAAGCATGATACATTAAGCATCAACCACAGTTGTTCAGAACATGCCATTCAAATCAAAACCACCATGTATAAAAATGAGGAATTGAGTCCAACATCTGGAGATATAATTGAATTGGGGCCGGCTTAAAGGAAAAATGTCATCTCGAGTCACATCACTGTTATATATTCATTTTACACACTGACTGTTACTAACATCTAATGTTAAATCATGGCTTAAAATGACCTGTGGATATTTCTATAAAAGCGTGAAAATAAATTTTGTATGAAAAAAATTGGAGCCCTGGTGGCGCAGTGGTTAAATGCCTGTACTGCAGCCATTCACTCAAAACCACAAGGTTGCGAGTTCAAGACCAGCAAAAGGGCCCAAGCTCGACTCAGGCTTGCATCCTTCCAAGGTCGCTAAAATGAGTACCCAGACTGTTGGGGGCAAATTAGCTTACTTGCTAATTAGCTTACTTGTTGTTCACCGCTATGATCTAAAACATATTATTATTATTATTATTATTATTATTATTATTATTATTATTATTAGTTTGGAAACCATTGGCCTAGACAGATAGTTGACATATTTTCTGACCTTGGGTTTTTGGACTGTGTTCTTGACTGGTTTAAATTTTACAGCGTGCCCGCACCATACGCGGGCGCGCCATACGCGGCCTTGAGCATACGCACTCAAGCCGCAGGGTGCGCGCAGGGCGGAAGGGGCAGCGCGTCCCATTCAACTGAATTGGCGTGCGCGCCCATTGTGCCCCACGCGCACCCGCACCGCCACGCCACCGTGCACGAGCCCCATTGTTTCCAATGGGGCTCGAGCATAGGCGGAATTCACCTTACGCGGAGGGATCTGGAACGGATCCCCCAAGTAAGGCGAGGACGGACTGTATTTGTCAGATAGATCTTTTGTGGTGGTCACGGATGGTCAGACCTCATCCTCTGTTCCCTTATCTGTTGGAGTTCCTCAGGGCTCTGTTTTGGGTCCCCTTTTGTTTTCTCTCTACACATTGTCCCTAGGAAAATTTATCAGCTCTTTTGGTTTTTCCAGTCATCTGTATGCTGATGACACTCCGCTGAATCTTTCCACCCCTGACCTTTCTCCAGGGCTTGAACAGCAAATTTCAACTTGTCTCGCAGCTGTCTCTCAGTGGATGCGCCATCGGCATTTGAAGCTCAACATGTCCAAGATGAAGCTTCTTGTCTTTCCACCTAAGCCCTCCCTCCAATACTCCTTTTCTGTTCCTGTTGACAACATCTCTATTCAACCAGTCCAGGAAGACTGCAGTCTTGGTTTCATTTTTTATTTTTCTCTGTCATGTATCCCCCAGATCCAGGCCACAGCCAAGGCCTGTAGATTCTTTTTCTACAATATTGCTAAAATCCATCCATTTCTTTTGGCCTCTACTGCCAAGACTCCGTTCCACACTCTGGTCATCTCGCGACTAGATTATTGTAACCTCGTTCTGGCAGGGCTTCTTCTCTCTCACCTACGTCCTTTAATTTCTGTCCAGCATTCAGCTGCACACATTATTACATCCACTAGCCACTTTGACCACGTTTCTCCTCTATTATCATCCCTTCACTGTTTCCCCTTCCCCTTCTGTATTCAGTATTTATCTAACCTTCTTTCTCCTCACCTTCCCACCCGTGCCCTCCATTCTGGTAGTCAAGGTCTGCTGTCTCAGCCTAGGATTTCCACTGCCCCATCCCGGATTCATCCTTTTTCAATTGCTGTCCCTCACCCCTGGAATCTCCTACCCCCATGAACATGGCTCATCACTTCTTTAACCAGTTTCAAAACTGTGTTGAAGGCCATCCTGTTCAGAGAAGCGTTCCCAGACATAATGTGACTATTATTTGTTATTTGACATTTTTAATTTGTTGCCTGCTTTATTTTATTGTACCCTTTCCTTTATTGTTATGTATTATTTATATGTATTATGCTATTATTTCATAGATAATATGCCATGTGCAGGTTTACTTTATTTTATTGTTTGCATGTACAATGCTGTTTTATTGTTTGCATGTACAGCGTTATATAAATAAAGCATAATAATAATAACAAATACTAGCCGGCTGTTTAAGGCTAAGTCATTTGTGCAGCAAACTTACAATTACTTATCTATTATTGTCGGGTGGAAAACAATATGCAGAATTTTCTCTCTGAGATGTTAAAATAGTTTAGGGATTATAGTATTTGACTTGGGGTAGGGAATGCACCATTTACAAATCTGCCTCCTTGAGCAAAAGAGGGAAAGATGCCATTTACTGCTCTACCTTAAGTAAAGTCATGTTTTGGTCCAGCCCTGTTTCTACCACCCATTTCAGAAGCTGCTTCTAGCTTAGGATATAGGAAGAAAGAGAACAGTTTCTTAATTCTTTTTCATATCATTGAGGCCAAGGGTACAAGGTATTATAAGCAGAATTCAATCTAGAGAGATGGCCTTAGTGAAGAACAAGAAGACAGTGGATGAACAGATGCATTCTCCTTCACCTGTCTAAGTATTTCATCAAACTCTGCCAGTTGAGGTAGATAATAGGTTTAACACATTATTAGACATGGTGTCTCTTGAATTGGTCAAAGGTATCTGATTGTATTTGTCATAACACAGGATTTTTTTTCCAACTGTGAATCTTTTATATAGCATATTTTACTTTGTGATTATTCCTTGGAAAGCTAACATAGTGTTAATTTGCAAGCCTGTTTGCTGAGGCAAGATTAATCAGATTAAGCATAGGCAATATGCATTCCTTTTCATATCTAGCTTGACTCGCAGACTGTCATGAGTAGAACAAGCAAAGCAACAGATGGGGCCATGTCAGCTTTTCTGCTCAGGAATTGGTAAGGTGATGGTGGCAAAAGGATTAGAATTTATCAGACTCATTAAATTTGACAGGTTGTTTTGTCCTTTCAACTTTCCTCATGTATTTGTGTCTCTGTGTTATCTCAGAATCACATAACCATAGAGTTGGAAGGTTCTCTAATGGCCATCTAATCCAGTTTCTTACCAATCAATAATCTACTGCTAAAGGACCACTGATAGGTGTCCAAATAACCTCCAATTAAAAAGCTTATGGTGGATAACAACCACTGGAAATACATAGATAGCTATGAATAGTGATGAATGCTGATGGTCCTTTCATAGCTGACCCATCTGATGCCGCCATGGCCATTGTACATTTGTTTTTCTAGATAAGATTCTTTAGACAGCCCAAACTGACAGCAAGATTGAAATGCAGAGGGAATGGCAAAATGCCCTCTGTCAATTGGAGAATGTTGAAGAAATCCTCTACAGAAAAACAACAAAGCAAGGTACCAGGAAACGCAGTATTAATTTCATGTTCTGCCATTAGTTTGCCACCTGTTAGTTGGGATCATTACCCAGAGCTGAAAGGGGAAAGGCTAATCTCTTGCACATTTATATCAACAAACTCAAACAAAACCTGCCTAATTATCCCCTTGAACCTGTGTCAGTTTGAAATCCAGCTCCCTTTTCCCCAGCTTGGCTGCGAGCCAAGCCCAGCAAGCTGGTGTCCATAAGCTGCATGCTAATGACAATGTCCTTTCATTCCAGGAAGGGTATAATTGCCAAATGTAGTTTACAGACTCATTATTTTTATGGTCATATTTCAGAGGAAGAGTCAAAGGTCAGCACAGGTTTTGCTTGGCAATGTATTCGAACCAGCCTGTTTAGAACTGTCAGTGATGACATCACGATGCCAACTGCAAATAACAATACATTGTTCCAGGACTGATTGGAGCTCCCAAAGTAATAGTAGTTACAGCAACAAAAAGCAAGTAATAGTTTCCATAATTTACCTGACCCATTGCTAATTCATTAAAAAAAAACAACCCTCACTCGTAGAGAGAACAAATCACAATTCATTTGGATATAAGATGTTGAACCTGTAGTGACCACCTGGATACCTTTTGTTCAGTGGCAGAAAATTTGTGAGATGACTCCAAGGCATGTACACACTCCTCACTGAACCAATGGTGTATGGTTGAGGCTGGGTTTTGAATCAAACTGGTGAATTCTCGGATACATTTGAATATACAAATAAACTTAGAAAAGGTGGGTGATCTGAAAACCCCTATAATCCTTCAGACAGTGGTATTAATCTTAAAGGCCAGGATTCTGTTCACTGGTTGCCCAGTGTTGAGGCTATAACAGAATTTCTAGATTGCACCACTATGCAGTTGATCATGCAACTGGTGGAATAACCATGCACTTTTTCACTATCTGACTCCCACCAAGCACTAAGGTGGACACTCTTTAGAAGGCATGTACAGACAAGCTCCTAGACTATGTAACCACTTCTGTGTTGGTTTACATGAGTGTAACAGGTTTGCATAACCTTGCACAATTTCAGAGACAATACAACCACTTGCATACCATCATTTACATCAGCATACAGAAGACTGTGGCATAAGTATTCTAACATTTGCTATGGCGGGTTACAGACAGGCAAAAAGGGATGTACTCATGACGTCATGAAGGTAGAGCCTTCAGACGGGCTTTACCTGAATGCTGCCATGAACACGCCCCCCGCACGCCCCAAGCGGGAAGAAGCGGCATTAAAAAGGTGCTGCTTTTTTTCCGCTTCTTTTCTGTTTGATGCGTACCTGCGCAGCTCCGTCTGTAAGTTGCTGCACCGATATGTCAGAATTGCTACGCTGCAAATATAAGTTGCCGGTTTAAAAGCTCCATGTCAGCTGCGTCGCATAATGGGTCGGGTTCCCGGGACATGCGTGGTTTGCAGTCAAGCTTTAATTGCAACGTCCGCTGCCATGGAGCTGTGGAAGCTGCGGCGCATTTTAAGCCTCGTAACCCTAACCCTAGAGCCAGTTGTGCGCATGCGTTGGTAGAACCGTGGGAAGTTGTAAGTTTTGCCGGCAGATGTTTTGGTTGTAGAAAGTGATAAGGGAAAGTTTGGAATTTAAAGTGACCCCCTACACACATTCCTGCACCATTTTCACCTGGGAACGGACACAGTTCGGCTGCTTCTGGCACAGCTGTGTGGCGGCTCCCCTTTGCCACCAGGCAGGATGGCTCAGCCATCCACCAGCACCCCGAAAAAAGGCAGGGGGACGTCTTGGTCTCATACTGAGACGGCTGACCTCATAGCTATATGGTCCCAGCCAAACATTTTGCAGAAACTGGAGCAGTCCTACCTGAATGCTGACACATATCGAGAAGGGGAAGAAGCCATGAGAGCTGCTGCACCGGCACACCAGAATTGCTACGCCGCTAATTTAAGTTGCCCATTTAAAAGCTCCGTCGCATAGTGAGTTGGGGTCTTGGAACATGCGCAGTTTGCAGTCAGGCTTTAATTGCAACGTCCGCTGCCATGCAGGTGTGGAAGTTGCGGCACAGCTGCAGCGCATTTTAAGACTCGTAACCCTAACCCTAACCCTAACCCTAACCCTAGAGCAACATGTACGCATGTGCTGCTTGGAAAGTTTGGACTTTAAAGTGCACCCCTACACACATTCCTGTGCCATTTTCACCTATCAATAAAAAACGCTAAAACTGTAAATATTTACATATGTACAAGGGAGGTGATGGGGGATGGCAGGGGGACAGCGGTGGCAGCGGAGACAGCTGTGGCTGCGCATTGCAGATTCAGCAGGAGCGCGGGGACCAAAGGAGAGGAGGCATCTATGATGCTGGTGACACTGGCAAAGTGTAAGCGGACAAGGATGCCAACACCAGCTGGCAGGAGACCACCTTTGTTCTTGGGCAGAGCGGGGGGAAAAGTTTAAAGGGGTTTGGGCACTTTAAATGTGCCCATGGGCTTTCTGTCGCCGGTGCTTAGCGCTGCGCAGCTGCGCATCCGCCAGCCGGCAAAGGAAAAAAAAGTACTACGAAGGGCGCCCCCCACCCTTTTACAAGGAGCTGTATGCTTTCATTAAAAGTGATGGAAGCATCAGGCCCAACAGACTAGCCACCAGTGGGGAGCGTGTCAGGGTCCCGGCGGGCCAGCCAGCCAGAGCAGAGCCTGTGGTGGTGGAGGAGGAGGAGGAGGAGGAGGATGAGACCCCGGAGCTTGAATGTGCCCAAGACCTTTTGATGCCCTCTAAACTTGCCCCCAAAGGCAAAGGGCAACTAGAGGGGGCCTGGGATCAAGGGGCAGGGAGCACTGACAAGGCACTAGGTCCCATGATGTCCCATAAAGACATCATTTCGCCTCCCAGGGCATGTGTTCCCTCCCAGCCCTATCTACTCTATTCTACCCTTCCTGTTCTCTCCTCCCAGCATGCCTGGCTCACTGGTCCCCAAACCAGCAATGTCTAAACTCTGTCCTTCCAGGCGTTTGGACTTCATCTCCCAGAATCCCCAGCCACCTTGCCCTGTGGTCTGGGATTCTGGGAGATGAAGTCCAAAT
The DNA here is from genome assembly GCF_019175285.1 of Sceloporus undulatus. Lineage (NCBI taxonomy): Eukaryota > Metazoa > Chordata > Lepidosauria > Squamata > Phrynosomatidae > Sceloporus > Sceloporus undulatus. The sequence continues at coordinate 41,952,534 of NC_056522.1, read as the reverse complement.
GCCTGGAAGGACAGAGTTTGGACATTGCTACCTCACACCACTCCTGCCTAGCTTTAAAGTCACAGGGGAAAAGTTTAAAGGGGCTTGGGTGCTTTAAATGCACAGACAGGCTTTCTGCCGCTGCTGCTTAGCGCTGCAGCTGCGCAGCTGCGCACCTCTCATGCGGCAAAAGAAAAAAAAGCCGCGGTTTGGGCCGCCCGTGAGGAAGCTGCCTCTCTTTTTGCAGCGTCCTCCGAGGCGGCGGTTTGGAAACTCCGGGTCCGAAACGGACCCAGGTGAGGCGTCTTCACTGCCCCCCATGTGGAAGCCCCAACACCTGAAGCACGCCCCTGGGGCGGGCCGTCTGGAGGCTCCGCATTCAGCTAAATACACCTCCAAGACATCCTCCCCTGCCCGTCTGTATCCCGCCTTTATCTGCACTGGCCAGGATACTCCAGAGGCAACCCAAAGTATTCTGGCCCTGGAAATGCCCTGAACACCCAACTCCACCTCCCATTACCTGGCCCTCTGTTCCTCCATGGAGCCAGCTGTCTGCACGGTGTCCTGCTGAACTGCCCTGAGCACCTGCTGCTGCCATGGGTCACTCACTTCTAAATGAGGTGCCCAGCAAGTTTACATGGCTAGGCACCTCATTCTGATCTCAGAGTGAGAGAATGGCAATAATGGTGGACATGCAACAGTGGGGTGCCTGTGCAGATAGCCACCCTGGTGTGGGAATGGAAAGCTCGGAAGATCTGAAGGAAGAGGTAAGGTTTTTTTAGTTCATGTTAAGGGTGTTATATCCCAGTGGTGATGTTGGATGTCTGGTGTGTTCCTTCCAGAACTGGGGCTTGGGCCATGCGTTGTCCATACAGGATGCTGCCTGAATGGGGTGCAGATGGACCTTTTGGCATGTGCAGACAAGGCCATTGATAAGATTCTCTTTCCATACTATCTAATCCAGTCCTCTGCTTGTGTAGAAGAGCCAAAACTAGCTGCCTGTCTAACTTCTACATCAAGATCTCCAGCAAGGGAGAACAGAATACAGTTGCACATGCACACATATACACACATGGCGTGTGTCCCTGACAAGGTAATTGGTTCTATTGTCAAATGGCTGTTGCCATTGAAATTTTTCTTCCTGAGGTTCAACTGAACAATACCTTAAACTCATTTTACCTTGTCCTACTTTCTGGAGCAACAGAGAATAAGATCTAATCTTCTTTGGACCAATGAGATGTTAGAAGTATAGGGGTGGAGTTGGCCATGGAACAACCACTTTCAGGTGCTTTCTGCACCGCCATTTGGGACGTCCTCCGGACGTCCCATTTTAAAAAGGGGGCGTCTCTTATAGACGCCCCTGGGCCTAGTACAGACTCCGTCCATACAAGATGGCGCCGGCCCTTCTACATGGCCGGCGCCATCTTTGCGTATCGGACGCTGAGCGTCCGTACGCGTCGCGCCGCTTGTGACGTAGCAAGCGCGCCCCTGGCGCCTCGCTACGTCGCAAACGCGACGGAAAAAGAAGCTCCATTTTGGAGCTTCTTTTTTGGTCCGCGCGGGAGTCGGGCCGTGTGAAGGCTCCGGCTCCCCCGCGGACCTACTGGCGGTGGCGGCAGACCGCCGAAAAGCGGCGGTCTGTACCCCGCCACAGTTTCTTTTTAAACCAGAAAGCAGACTGAGTAGAAATGCCCACAGATTACAGTTCCTCAGACCTACCTACTTCACAGCACAATTATGAAGGTAAAGGCAAGGAGAATGTAAACAAGACCCTTGTCAACAATACCATGTTTTTTAAATATTTTCTTTTGTTTCTTTTCATTTTAAAGTCTTTGGAACTAATAGATATGCAATAAAATATGGATTTTTGTAAAAAAAAATCAACATGTATATTTTGGTACTAAAATTTGATCTCAAAATGTGCCATTCACATTCTAGAAATCTGAGAGTAAAATGTTAAGATTCAGCATTTGCCTAACTTGTGTTGCTGTCATAAAATTTGCTAAAATATTTCCCAAGTCAGCAGTTGGATACTAGTTTCTTTCAGATCATGCCAAATATTGTCTTAGGACAGCCCTTCAGGTCAAAGAATTTTGATGTCTTCTGAAATTCATGAGCTGGTACTCATGAATAAACAAATATTCACTAAAATAAAGTCTATTTGGAGAATATTCATCTCCAGAACTTGCTAAGAATAATTTGTAGCAGGGCTTTTTCCAGTGCAAGTACTGCAAGTAGGTAACAGTAGTTTCTGCTTTTAAACTATAGCTGAATAATAAACCAAAGTCCTCAATAGTACAGGCCATAATAAAATTTAAATAGTTTATTAATTAAAACAGTAAAACAATAACTAACCTCTTACATGTTTTAATATCCCAAAGCATGTCGACAGCCATTATAATTCCCTTACCATCTGTAGTTAATTACAGCAGTTTTACTATTAGCAGGTCAATAAAGTTTTGATCGACTCTTTATTCTTTTATTGGGTTCTCTGTCAGCTTACATTTCAATGTGAAGTTTAGAAACATGTTTTATCCTGAAATGGGGAAAACAAATCATTTATGAGGTGTCTGACATATTTCAAAATGGATGCCAGGGTGGGCAGCCTGTGTCACTTCAGATATTGTTGAACTGTAATGCTTATCATTCTTGACTTTTGTGGTATATTGGCCAGGGCTGATGAGAGTTGGCTTAAGAAATTTTGCATAGCACTGAGGGCAGAGCAAAAAAAAAAGTATCAGTAATCATCACATCACATTTCAAGCCTGTTCCCAATAGCAGGTTTAAATGTTTAAGTAACAAAGCCATGATTCCTTGTGGACCTGAGAGTTTTACCTTACAAAAAGAACTGTAACACATAAGCAACAACTTTCCCATTCACTTCAAAGGGGAGTGAACACAAGCATTTCTTTTCCATCATTCTAAACAAACTAAGAGTTCTGGTTCAGGGCTTTTAGGTAAAGGATCCTCTGGCAAATCTGGTTCTAGACTATTCCAAGGATATGTGTTCTCACCCTGCAAGGACAATCTGTGCATCTAGTTGGTATGGATTTTTAAATTTGTTTATTGAACTTGTATCTCACCTCCCTACTGGTATGAGACTCAAATCAGCATGCAAAAATGCATTTGATGTAACAGCACACATGGCTTCAGTCAGCAAGTGGTCCAAGAAGCAGGTGGTTGAAGGGCAAGATATGTCAGGTAGTTAATCCAGCCCTTATCAGTCACAGGTTAGCCAAACAAGATGAAGAGAGAAGCAAGAGGGTGGTCATCAGCTAGTCCAGAATTGATTACAGCAAGTCCTGATACATAAAACCAGCAATGAGTAAACAAAGTTGTCAAATCATAGTCAGTCTAAGGTCAAGAAAACACAAAAGTCGAAGAGTAATGCCAGACATCTAGATAAGACAGTTGCAAGCAGCAGAGACTCCAGAGAGCTGCAGGAAGAGTTACAGGCAGCTTCCCTAAACACTAGGTGCCTAATTAATCAGTGTTCCCATTTAACAGTCTGTTTGCAAAGGATGGTATTGTATCTTCAGCATCTGCCACCTTCTGCTGGGAAGTAGGGTCCCTGTCTGCCTCAGCCCCCATCTCCACACTCTCAGAGAGACCACCATCATCAGGAGCTGTACTTTTCTGGACATCTGACTCTATGTCTGAATCATCCAGTTCCAGAGGGTGAGTTACGACAATATAGTCAGCTAACAATGGTCAGCTAAAGCCCATATAAGGATGGACAACTGCTAACAGTGTAGGGATCATTTTCTCTTCCTGCGCCTGCCTGATAGGCCACAATAATGCATGATGTCACATCTGGCTGCTATTTTGGACATTTTCTTCTTCTTCTCTTGGTCTGTTGTGGGGAGGTTTAGTGGGCATTAGGGGAGCAAATTGTTGCTTTCTTAGGTGTCTCTGGAAGATTTGTGGTGGGCAAAAAAAATCACCTCAAAATTAGCCTGGAAAAAAATGGGGGAGGAATTGGGGGCTTTGAAGAGTTTTGGGGGGGTCATGTGGGCTACACTTTGCCCACCCCTGCCTATTTGAATGTCATGAAGAAATGAGAACGTAAGGCCCCTACTGGATCTGACCAAAGCCCCCATCTTGATTTACAAAGTGGCCAATCAGAATCTCCAGGAAGCCCAAAAGCAAAACATGAGATTAATAGCCATAGCATTTAGTCATTGCACTGTGGACACTTGTGTGCCTTATCTTCCATGAATTTGTCTGTCTATTCCCATCCTAAAGCTATCTACATTAATGGCCATCACCCCAGATTATGGCAACAAATCCATGCAATAATTAAATACTGCGTGAAATTGAAAATCTTGTCTTGCCATTGAATTTATTAATGATATTGTTCTATTATCATTAACCCTGGTGCTGCAGTGTGCAAGGTTGTGAATTCGATCCCAGGCAGGGCGCCAGGGTCCATTCAGCCTTGCATCCTTTTGTAGGTCACTAAAATGAGTACCCAGCTTGTTGGGGGCAATTAGCTTACACATTGTAAACTGTTTAGGGAGTGCTTAAGTGCACTGATAAGTGATATACAAATGTACTTGCAATTGCTATGGCTATTATGTAAAGGATTGGGGAATCAGATGATGTAGAATTGTAGATACATTGACAGTGCACAAGTGTGCATTTCTAACTAGAGATAACCTTTCTCTTCAATAAAGACAAAAGGGATACATAGGGCATAGCTTATATGGTCAAGGTGGAAAATGTAACTAGAATTCAAGAAAGAAAAGAAGAAGTGTTTTTTTTTAGAAAAAGAGTCTTTATTTATATACTAAAACATTAAATCCAAAATGTATCCATTTACGTCTTTGAGCATGCTATTTGGAAATACTAGTTATAATTTGTCTCTTGGCTTGCCTACCAGTGTCAATAAATTCAACAATTTAACAAGAAAATAGAAAGTACTGTGTTGAGAGGTACATCCTTTTGTCTTTCCTGAATCTCTTACCATTCAACTGGAAGATGTTGGGTTCTGGCTATTATCAGTACTCATCTTTTACTCATTTCACATTTTTTATCAGTTAAAAAGATCCCAAAATGTTGTGACCTTTTCTCATTTGGAAAGTTGTTAAGGCAACCTCAGAACATTTGTTTGACTTTTTCTGCACATTTCCAAGCTATACAATATCCCTTTTAAGATGAAGCAACAACTGTGCAGAATATTCTAACTGTGGTCATAGCACCAGTTTGTTGTAAGGATGTTGCAGGTTAGATTTTTGCAGAATGAGAGCTCTCCTTTATTGGGATGTAATGATTTCAATGTTGGACTAGTATTCTACAATAAGTACTACAGAATGTTCCTTTGACATCTAGTTATTCCCATAGTTGAAATCATTCTGGATGATTATTAATAAGCCTTTTGCAAAAAGGTGGTGATATCTTTTAATTACAATATAATTCCTGTCAATTCTGTTTCCCCCTGCCCTGATGATTTTAAATATTTGTAGAAATTAAGAACTGTATCATTCTGTTGTCATCAGCTCCTTTACTTAGACCATTGAGGGTATTCAAATTTAAAAGGTATTGTCATGGACACCTGAAAGGGTGTGAATTAAATAAGCCTTTAGATTGGACATTTCCTAAAGGCTTAATATCATTAACTGCCTTCTCTCTGACTACCTCAATCTCTCTTTATCTATCTTTTTTACTTTGCTGTTGTCCCCTGCTATCCTTTATGTTTTGCTCATTGACAGACAAATCTCAGTCTTTATTTGGGAATTTGTCAATTTACCCTCACTGTCAGGGCAAATAGTTTGTTAGTGATGTGCCCATATGGTCTATGTTAAAAGAATTACTTCCAAAGTGCCAGATATTCCCTTAATTAGGATGTTTTGGTGTAGGCAGGCATCAAGTCTTCTGAAATGGAATTTAGGTGAGAGGACAGATTGTAGCTGTTGAGCTTCCACCTTAAAATAATTTGTTTGTTTGTTGCATTTTAGAGGTGGAAAATGTTCAAAAATGTTTTTCAAATGTCAAGAAACCCTGACAAGAATCCTGGACTGATGAGGATCTTCTCAGTTTCCAACTTATTCTGTGCAAAATTTGCACTTGGCTGTTTTGTGAAGAAAACAATATTTTCAGCAACAGGAACAGCATCTTCTGCCCAGAAATAGCTGTTTCTGGTACAGAAAATGCTGTTTTCTGTGCAAAACAACCAAGTGCAAAAGTTATGCAGGATAAGTTCCCAAACTGAAAATCAGCTTCAAAGACTGCATGGTTTTCAAATAGTTTTACAGTAGGAAGAAAATTCTCAAATTACTTGTTGCTTCCTTGAAGAAGAAAATTAGTGAAAGATTACATCCCTTTTGGATTGTTTCATGGTACCTAATCCTCCTCTTGCCAATTTTGTCTTCACAACTGTTTTGTGAAGTAGACTAGGCTTGTCAATGGTGATTGATGGAAGAGCACCCAGTGAGTATGACAGATGAATATGATATTCCATCCCAATTCCAACTTCTAAAGTCCATTTAAGAATGTGGTGTTTTTTTAATAGCTAGGGGGAAACAAATAAACTTTAAGATGGACAACTACAGTACAGTCTCTTTACTTTATTTTCTTATTTACTTTCTATCCTGCCTTTCTGTCTGTACAAGATCCAAGGCTGCTTACAACAAATTAAAACAAAATACAGCTAAAATCTATTTGACACAAAAGTTTTAAAAAGCAATTAAATAAACAATTCTATTAAAACAGTTTTAAAATGCATTAAAATATTAAAAGGATAAAATCAGACAGACCAACCAAGCTTCCAGTGGGAGGAAATTTCACAAATTGAGAGCAGCTACCAAAAAGGATCTCTCCCATTGCCTCACCAAATGCACCTGTTTTTTTACTATTTGGCACTAGCTATCTTAAGGAATTTGGGCAGCCTTCTGTGGACCCCTCAACTTAATGGTACAAAAACCCTGAGCACTCTGTTGTGTTCTTCCTCATGAGCTCCATACAAAGTAAGAATTATGACAGTGCTGGGCAACGAGCCTTTTGCCAACCTTGGAGACTGATGCATATACATACAATTCCTAGACAGACCAGAGAAGGAGCATTGTCTTTGAAGTGCTTTTAGGAAACTCCACCGCTGGACTGTGCACAACCAGCATTTCACTGGCCTATCCAGACAATGTGTCCTGACAGAAAACCCTAGAAGAAGCCAAGCTCTGCCACCAAAATACAAGGATGCTACCCCCACTCCATTGCACACTCCTCTCTAGGGGTGCAAATGGGCACCAAAGTAAGCTGAGATCTCTGCTTACCAGTCTTGGTGAAACTATGGAGCTTATTGCATTAACAAATAAGCCGTCTTACCTCTTCCGGCTTGAATTCAGGATCTGGGGTGCCTATCTAGCCTAAATCACTGCCTGTCTATCTGGGATGCCACCACCTGGATGCATCCTGGGTCAAAATCTTGCTCAGCCAGCCAATTTTTGAAGTCAAAAGCTCCCCGACTTCAAAAAAGTGCTGGCTGAGCAAGGCTTTGACCAGGGATGCATCTGGGTGGTAGCATCTTGGGTAGATCAGTGGTGATTTAGGTATCATAACATCCAAGGGTATCGCGGATCCTGAATTCAAGCCAGAAGAGGTAAGCTGGCTTATTTGTTAATGCAATAAGCTCCTGTAACATATAACATTGGTGCTAAGAGATTTTTTTAAGGAAAAGGGGTTCCGCTTAACACTAAAAAGAACAATGTCACCGTCTGCAAAACTTCTTTAAAAAACAAGAGTGGGGTTGGCAACTTTCCTCCTGACCCCTCCTCTCTTCAAATTTTGAGGCAACTGTTCCCAGCAGAGATGTTTCAGTCTGCCTTAAAGATTTTCTGCACACTTTAATACAACTTGTTCAGCTTCTCCTGAGAATTACAATAAAGTAAAGTGCAAGCAGATCAAACCCTTTCATATCCTTTATATTTCCCTTCAACTGCTGTACACTGATATATTTACAGTATTCCAGTTGTGGTGTTTGGTCTCTGGAAAGTGCTTGTTTGGTTTTATTGGGTTTTCATAAGAGAAAAAATGCAATGATGAGGTGTGCTGTATATTAATGTGACACTGTTTTATTGAGCAAACTAACGCATTATGAAACACAATGTTTAAGGACATAGGACTGCATTCAAAGTCAGTCATATAAGTGAAAAATGATACTTTATACTCACATCTTCTGTTTTAAAACCTGACTCACAAAAGCATCTTTTTCAATGCCTGTCCTCTTTGGACAGATATTTTTGTATTTTATGTTACAATAAACAAGATGAAGCTACAACTATCTCTATTAAAGCAGGTGTTTGTTCTCTGTATTGTAGGTATTGTGATTGGTTCCTTTTTCATACTTTCTAGGGCGGGTTACAGACCGCCGCTTTGCGGCGGTCTGCCGCCACCGCCAGTTGGTCCGCGGGAGAGCCGGAGCCTCCACATGGCGCGGCTCCCGTGTGGACCCAAAAAGAAGCTCCAAAATGGAGCTTCTTTTTGAGTCGCCTTTGTGACGTAGCAAGGCGCCAGGGGCGCACTCACTACGTCACAAAGGACGCGACGCGTACGGACGCTCAGTGTCCGATACGTCAAGATGGCAGCGCCCGTATGAACAGGGCACTGCCATCTTGTATGTATTCAATACGTATTAGGGTTAGGGGGGTGCGGAAGCACCGCCCCTTCCTAACCCTAGTACGTATTGTATACGTACTATTTGGCGGTCTGTAACCCGCCTAGATTACTCTTCAGATGACATTACTGCATATCAAGGTGAGAATCATGCACCAGTTGCAGTTCAGCAACATCTAGAGGACAGCATGATTCCCACCATTTATGATGCTGATTCACTTATTCAAGGCAATGCAATATGGATGCTGCTGGCAGGTGGAAAAAATGATTTTGATACATCAGCAACTCACAATAGATGCCCCCCAGATAGTGGGCTGGTACGGACCAGCAAAAAGAGCTGGTGGCTTGGGGGTCTGGCATATGCATGACACATGCCTCCAAGATATCAGGAACACACCATGAAGTCACCCTGAGCAACCACACTGTGGCAGTGTTGTGGCAGCTCAGAGTTTAGATGCCACATGCCACTGAAACCTGGAAAAATGCCACAACGGCAAAAGTGCCTTTTTCCTAGTGCAAAAAGGAGTGGCTTTCTGGGTGTGTGGTGTGTGGTTACTGAAGCCCCAACCCGGCTTTTAAAGGGGTGGTGGCAAGCCACTCCTTTACCTCTGTCTTTTTTCGGCCAGCGTTGGTCTATAGTTCCCATAATCCCATCCATTGGCCTGCTGGCTCTGGATAGGAAACTCCATGGCCAGATTGGGAAATTGATGGGCTGGTGGGCAGACATCCCTTCCCAAGTGCAAGGGTTGCAGTAAAGGGGTTAAAGCTGGAAAGAATCAAGTTCAACCAACTGAAATACAGTGAGTGATCTTAGGTCAATCACTTTGTCCAAAAATGCTTTACATGGTTGATGTGAGAATAAATCAATGGTGGGAGGAAGCAGAGGTGTAGCTATGGGTGTGTGTGTGTGTGAGAGGGCATTACCCCCCCCCCCAGTAAGAATTGTGTACTGCAGGAAATTTTCCTTCAGCACATTTATTACACAACACATTTATTAATTTTTCCTGAAGTCCCCAAATTTCTAGCATTGCATAGAATACGGCACAAAATTATTCATGCTTAGAAGTTTTATATTTGCTGCTTGCATTACCTTGGTAACTTTGTCTGTCCTTTGTCTGTGAATGCTGAAAAGCTATTTCTAAATGCTCAACTGAACTTTTAAGTTATTGCAATGTTAGAAATTTGGGGACTATACAGGCAAATTTCTCTAAATATGCATTCAAGATGTGCCAGATGCAACAGTCCTTCTAAGCTATTTCTGAATCACAACTTTTGTCCATTATGAAAACAGGAAATTCTAAAGGAACTAAAACTAGCAATACTGATTTGAAAAGGCAAAACTGCTACTTGTGTTGCAACCCCATAACTAAGAACCTTTAATAAATGTGTTGTGTGTCACCAAAAATATAAGGAAAAGTATCTTGAAAGCCATTTGCCCTTTTAAAAACTATAGAGAGAGATTTGTAGAGAACACTACAAACAAAGCCACTACTAGGAGAGAAATAAAAAACTAAAAAAGGCCCTTTTTGCCCACCCCCAAGAATCTTTGAACAGTCACATAGCTAAGAACCTATAGTGTATCAAGTTAATCTAGTACAACATGAGAGAGTTTGTGCTTTCACTCTGCTTCTGCACAGCCAATGCCTCATCATAGTTTCCAGCAATATTTTGTAGGCTCTGTTCTGCCTCCTTCTTTTGGAAGACTTGGAAAGGAAGTGCTGCAATAGTCACATCCTTTTACCTCCAGAATGATTACACACATTTATGACAGGGGGTCATCCACCAATCCCCCTGTAATTAACATATCTTCCAGCTGGAATATGAGTCCAACACGTAACCCTACCTTCCATTCCATTTTTTAGTATGAACCTCACCTGAGACAATGCGTTCAGCTTTGTCCCTTCCCCACCACCCATGTATCCATTCCTCCAGAAGCATGTGCTCTTCTTGATTGCTTCATTGTGAAGCCTCGCATCACAATGTGCCAGAGGTATAGTTGCGTCTCATGGTGTGGAATTTGGAGAGTCATGTCTATTCATTTTCCTGCTCTTTTGCTTTATGGCTGTGCATGAAATGATCCCATGGAGAGCAAAGAAGCCAGCCTTGTAACCTTTGCCCATTCAATGTCTTTCACTTGGGTCTGAGGTCTTCCTTCCACCTCCCTCCTCAGCTGCCGTCTGGTTCTCCTGGATGAGAATGATCCCACACTCTCCTCTCCTCTCCTCTCCCCTCCCCTCCCCTCTCACTATCCTTTCCTTTGGAAACCAAACTACAAACACCTGGCAGACATTCCAAGAAGCGAATCTGCAGTGCACCTCCTGCTCTGTGCAGGCATTTGAGCTGAACCTTGTTTTAACGATCCCCAAAGGCCTCTCAATCAATAATCCATGTACATTTTATGAGGGCTGGATTACAGGGATTTGCAAAGAGGGTGATTAGGTAATGCTTCAAAGGACACTAACCACCAACACCTGTGTCATTAATAAGGAGGAGAAATAAATAAATAAATAAATAGTCATCATAATTCCAAATTCTGCTAACCTCCACACACCATGAGTTATATCCCCTTCCCACATAGAATAATTTCCAGCAAGTCCATTAGATTTACGTGGCTGTGACTTCAACATCTGGCTGAGTGATGACATCTCAAATATGCAGGATGTCGTGTGAGGGGGACTCTAAAAATAGGGAACTGTGCAAAAGGACAACCACAATAATAATGATCCCTTTCAGCTCACACCACCTGCATAATCAGGCTATGTGGAAATGGCTTCCTGTCCTGAACTGTCTCAAGTGACTACCTTCAAGTTAGCTGGAGAGAAAGAGAGCAAGAGAGGAGAAGGGTTGTCACTCACTGAAGGTCACGGGAGAGGTGGAAGCCATCCATTTCCAGAAGAGAGGGCTCCTTTGGGTGGATCAGAAAGTTTGAAAAACTAGAAAGTGTTTTAGTGTTGAGAAAAATATATACAGTATGATCTTTTGAAGGGTTATGATCCCACTGGGGGTGGGCATATATATGATCAGTTTCACATGCGTTCAATCATAGCCAGAGCTTGGGAGAGTTACTTTTCCAAAGCACAAGTTTCCACCAGCAAAGTCACTAGCTATGATAGCTTGTGGAATTAGGATGCTATAACCTTTTTATGCTCTTATAAATCCAGGCTGCCTCATTTTTAAATGGACAAAAGTCACAAAAGGGGGTCATTAACAGATTTTTTGTGATATTAAAAAGGAGCACACTTTAAATAAGAGAGAATGGGAAAAGAACAGAGCAACAATGGTGTCATGTGGTAACCCTCTTCTGGGAGCACTATTATCCAATTGTAATTCTGCTCTACTTTACGTGAGATAAGGCTCAAGGTGTGATATGTGATGCTAGACAGTAGCAGCATACTTACAAGCCACATAGCACATGAAGTGTGTGATTACATTTCATGTGGCATCTTTGGTCTAAACAGCAGATATGGAGGTTCAGCCAGAATCAGGGCCATAGCCGCCATGCCTAAAATTTCCTTCCTCTGCTGTGGTCCCAACAAAAAAGAGTGGTAGTCTTTGCCCTTGGCAAAAAAAACAAAAAACCCTCCCATTGATGCCAATGGCAGCCACAACAGCTGTTAAATGACAAGAAGGTAATGACAATTTTGTAGTGGAGTCAAGGATTACAGAGTCAAGAAACTACAACTTTTCAGTTAGTCAGGATGATGTTGTCATCAGACACTTCCCTCAAGCTTTCCAGTTCTTTCTGGGCTTCACTGGAATCCTCCCAGTGACTATGGATATTGGAGTGGATTTCCTTAGCAACAACTTAACTGTTGTACATCTCTGTTGTAATATTTTGGAATTTCTCTGTTTGGAATGGGAAGTTCAGGCCCATTAGCTTTAGAAAAGATCTTTTCTGTGATATGAATCAGTGTGTATGTTAGCATTTTATTTATTTTTTTTTTGTTTATATACCGCTATTCCAAAGATCATAGCGGTGAACAGCAAGTAAGCTAATTAGCAAGTAAGCTAATTTGCCCCCAACAGTCTGGGTACTCATTTTAGCGACCTCGGAAGGATGCAAGCCTGAGTCGTGCTTGGG
>NC_056522.1:41913030-41926266 GCF_019175285.1 Sceloporus undulatus | reverse complement strand
TGCTTGGGCCCTTTTGCTGGTCTTGAACTCCACCTTGTGGTTTTGAGTGAATGGCTGCAGTACAGGCATTTAACACTGCGCCACAGGGCTCCTATATGGATTTATTATTTAAATAACACCCCGCCCTATGTCTCCAGATGATCTCGCCCAGTGGCTTCTGTATTATTTATTATGCTTTGTTTATATAGCTCTGTGATTTGCACAGCGCTGTACATGCAAACAATAAAATAGATATTAGTAAACCTGCCATGGCATAACTCTAAGAATAGTAGCTAATACATATAAATAATACATAACATTACAGGAAAGGGTTTCAAGTAAAACAGGCAACAATTAAAACGCAAATCAAATAAATAACGTAAATGTTAAATAACTTTGGGGACAGAATTGCCTTGGGAATGCCCAATTGAGCTCCCTCTTGGCAAACAACTGTCCTCAAGCGACACCATCTGAAACCTACCCTAGAGTAGGACCGGAACCACTGCACTGTAGTGCCACCCATACCCAACTCTCTCAGCCGTTCCAGAAGGATACTATTGTCAATTGTATCGAAGGTTGCTGAAGAATCAAGAGCACCAACAGGGCACACATTACCTGTCGATAAACAGAGGAGATCATTGACTAAGGCAACCATGGTGTCTACATCCATATCCCACCCTGAATCTGGTTTAAAATGATCCAGAAAATCAGTTTCTTCCAAGACAGCTTGTGTTGATTAGCAACTGCCCTCTCATCACCTTGCTCAAAAAAGCAATAATACTGCCTATAATTATTTCTGTCCAGGGGGTCCAGGGGGGGCTTTTTAGAGTGGTTAACCATGACTCCTTAAGACAAGGAGGCCGGGTGCCTCCCTGAAAGATGCATATTATATTTGTCGCATCGGCTTGATTGTATCACCCCCCCTGGTGGCCAGCCAAGTTGGGCAGATTGAGAGGGCAAGTTGGTTTTTTTATACTACTAGGAGCTTTCCACATCCTCAGTACATACCACTCATATTGATCCGTCTAACAGTATGGTGGAGGCTCTGGATGCCTCTGTAATGTTCTGTCCTAAAGTTGGCATCCAGATCAGCTCTTATCCAAGAGATTTTAACTGTGAAATAGTCATTGAAAGCGTCACAGCAGGCTTTAGAAGAATCTAATAAGGGGTTCGGGTAGAAGGTAGTTGAGTTCTTCCTCACTACCCGAACAGCTCAGCTGGATGAGATTTAACAGATGCGACAGATGCAAAGTAGAAAGATTTCTTAGCTGCATCTATTGCCCTTGATAGGATCTAGAAATGTCTTGTCAGAATGAGTTGTAAGTTTTTTTCATGTTTTCCTTTGCTTTATCTTTAAATCCTTTGGTACATGTCCTAAGTTTTACCCTTGACTATCCATGGGTTCATATCAAAATCTATTTAAATTTACAGCGCTTCATAAATAAAGGTTAATAATAATAATAATAAATGGAGCCATGATGATTAAAGCAGTATCAAACTGTATTATTTCTGCAGTGCAGATGCAGCCTAAGCTACATTGAGTCCCAGTATGGCAGAAGACCACCAACATGTGTGCACATTTGGTTGATAAACTTTGCCAGTGATGAGATGGTGTTGAGCACCCATGACTGTAAAGCTCTGTCTTCTTGGTGTAGGAATTCACCTTAGATATCCTCAAGAATTAGAGGAAGACTTTTTATTCAAAATATTTGGGGGGGGGGGAGAGAAATAAGAGGGACTGATTACGTAGATTAGCAAATTGTTACATGCCTTGAACCCTTGTGTATGCTATATTCACAAGACAATGAACTAAAATTTAATGATTCATGTAAGATGAATTTAGTGAACATTATCATTTTGAATGACAATTCCCATAATTCCCCAGTCAGTAAAGCTACTAGTAATGTCTGTCTGTCTGTTTCCATGCCCCATGACAAAGTAAGCTTTTTTCACTTATTTTATCATGATTCAACTTCAATAAGGCACCTTATTGTTGGTTTTTTTAAAAAATCTGTTTAAATCAGTCCTAAAAGGGACTGCAAGAAATGCTTAGCAATTTCCACTTTAAACTAATTTGAGGGCAAAATGAGCCTAAGCTTTGGCCCATGTACATGGAATGAGCAGTCTGTATGAGACAGATTTAAAGACTTCTAAAAGACACCTTTGAGAAAAACAGGCACTCTTCAGAAAGCCTGTCACTGAACTGGAATCATCCTGTGGTTTCAAAGAAACATGTGTTCCAAGCAAACATTATACACCAGTTTACAACTTGAAGATTCCAGCAGGTAATTGGTTTCATTCACATTCTCAAAAGGCAAGTGTAGCTCCTTGCAGTTACAACAGCTGCTTCCTTTGTTCTTTGCTCCCTTCCTCCACTTTTGTTCATTTGTTCTTTTATACTTTTTAAAAAAAAAGAATCTGGCTTTCCTATTTGTAATGGCTTCTCCTTGTCTGCTTGCTCTAGCAAGCAAAAAGTGAAGGTCAAACATCATGATATTTCCAATGACCCAGACAAAAGTTTGAGTTGGATCTTTAGGTTCCACCTGAATGACAGTAAATTCATCAACATCCATTATTGCTTCATGTATTTTTTGAAAGAGAACAGATTACTTATTTGGCTGTAACACAGATGCTAAAATCTCTTTCTTTTAGACCTATTATTCAGCACCTTTAAGGCAACAAGTACACCAGTGTTGAAAGCAGGCGGACGTGAAATATCTGCAAAACATTTCCCGGACTTTCCTTTCTATACCTTAGCAAGACAAGTTCAGAAATGGATAGGAATTTTGGTTGTTCATTTGCAAAGAATTTTCCAAAAATCACAGATTTGTTTGCCAATTTGATGGAAAGAATGTGAGATTTAAATGATTTTAAAGAAAGCTAAACCAATAGTTTCACCTGTCCAGTCTGGCATTGACATCTGTAACATATTATTCAACCATATTAGCTGCCTTGAATCCCATTTTGAGAGAAACCCAGTGAATGAGTAAGTGTCTCAAATTGGGTTGCCGCCTCTTTTTTCCTAAGAGGATCCTCATATTTGACATATATGTGGCAGATAGATAAAACATGATCTGCTCTATGTTAGAGAATAGCAGTGCCTATTGAATTTGGCCAATGCAGATGGGGATAATTTCATTCAATTAATTTTTGTAAGACCATTCCAACAGTTTGTGGATTTCTTTATAAAATGTATGCGAGGAACTTCACATTTAAAAAAAATAAACGTGGGAGAACGCAAAAATGACAGATGCATTCATTACCAGAACCAGCATAATGTAGTGGTTTGAGTATTAGACTATGACTCTGGACACCAGAGTTTGAATCTCTCCTGGGCCAGACGGCCATAAAGGGACAGCTTGACATTGCCCCTTTGATCAGCAAATCAGGGTTGTGGCAACCACATGCCCCAGCCCCAATCCAGCATTTTTCCAGCACAAAAAGAAATGGCAAAATGTCACTCCTTTTTAGGGTGGAAAAAAAGCTGCCCTTTGTGCCATGGCGGTGCCTTTTTGGTGCTCCTGTGTCATGTGGAGTATAAATGCTGCACCGCCAGAGTGCTCAACGCTGCCTGCTGTCTGGTCAGGGGGTAGCATACTGCTGGCTTCAGGGTGGCATCAGGGCATGCATAATCTAAACCAGATACCCCCATGCTGCCCCCAAACTGGTGTATTATGCTGTTCGGTTTTGTCCCTTCCTAGCTGACCTGAGGCAAGTCATCCTCTCTCAATCTCAGAGGGGGGCAAAGGCATCTCCCCCCCAACCCCCCCCCCCAAAAAAAACCGATCTTGCTACTAAAACTCCATGATAGGTCTGCCTTAGTGATTCCATAAATTGGAGATGATTTGATGTCACACAACAATAATCCATGACTAAATAAGTCTCATTTTGTTCTGTGTCACATTCACATGTACAGTGCACCCTTATTTTATGTGGAGGATCTGTTCCAGACTCCCCCGCATAAAGCAAATACCACCTATGCTCAAGCCCCATTTAAATGAATGGGGCTTGTTCATGCGGCTGCGTGGGCGTGCCATGGGCTCATGCACCATTTGTCCCTATGGGATGTGCTGCTCCTTCTCCCCACATGGCTTACAGTATATGCTAAAAGCCACGTATGATGCGGGCGCACTGTATTCATTCATGTCCGATTTGTCCCATTTCCACATTAATTAACCATATTTAAACCATCCCATCATATTTTTAATTTTTTTAAAAAAATACACATTTTATAATATGTTTTGGTTACCTCAGTCTGGAGTCATGAAGTGCGTTGGGAAGTAGAATTCAGGTACAGCATTGAAAAGTTACTGTTTTGGTCTGAAATGTCTTGCTGTGGGATTCTGAGAGTTATAGTCCAAAGAAGTGATTTCTCCAAGTTCTATATTTGCAAATATAAAATCATATAGATTTTTCAGTTCCAAACTGCATATTCCTCTAACAGGTGCAGATCAGACCACTTTCATATCAGAATTCACAAAGACCGAATCCCTCAAGAATTCCAACTAAGTTTAGAGTGCTGATATAACACTGTGGGGAATTTGGTGAACATATGTAACCTGTTCCAGCAGTGCTGAATATTCACATAATATCACAGATAAGACCATTCCTCTTACCATCTTTATGCTTCATGCAGTTAATAAGACCGATGATTCATCCCATCATAAGGAGGAGTATGTTCAACTTCCTCAGGAGAGCCTGGTTCATCAGGTCGGAAACCTGAGATACATTTGCACCCCACACATATTTTTCCCCATTGGAAAGAATATTTCTGAAAGATAATTGGGACTAAATCTGTGGTAAGAATGCAGTCATTTTGGTTTGCTGAATTCAAGACTTCCTCAGCTCTCCCAGCATTTGCTACATATATAATATTATGAAATAATAGTTTCTTCAGATTCTAGTTGCTAAGTACCATCACTTTCGTAGCCAAAATGGCTCCACTCATACACAACAGGGAGGTGTCAACAGACTTGGAAGAACTCTGTGATTTGCAGAACTAGCACAGGTTTGTTTTTGTTTTTTTTTGGGGGGGGGGGGGGTTCCTAACAGGACAAGGGCCTGAAATGACCCAATGAAAACTGAGTGTATGTAGGCTGCTACTACACTGCAGAATTAATACAGTTTGACACTGCTTTAACTGTCATGGCTCCATCCTGTGGAATCCTGAGATTTGTACTTGGTTGTGGCACCAGAGCTCTTTGACAGAGAAAACTAAATAATTCAAGAAACTACAAATCCCAGGATGCCATAGCATTGAGCCATGGTCATTAAAGAGGTGTCAAACTGCATTATTTCTGTAGTGTAGATGCCGCATTAGTGGCCATGAAATGCTGAGGAAACGGGGAGGTGGAATAATAATAATAAAATTTTATTTCTATTTCCCGCCTCTCCCAATGGATCGAAGCGGGATTACAAGCATAAAACCACAATACATCTAGATTACAATAAAATATCATCATTTAAAAATACAATTCAGGACAATAAAAACATCATCTAATATGCAGTATTACAGCCAAAAGTAGGATTTTCTTTAGGTTCTTCACAGAAGATCGGGTGGGTAAGGCATCTAAAGTGGTAGTAAGACAGATCTCTTCCGGCAAGTTGTTCCATAACTTAGGGGCTATGGCTGTATACGCTCTGTGGGAAGTTGTTAATGTGATCTTTGAATATTCTAATAAATTCTTCCCAAATGTTCTGAGAGTGTGGGCGGATTGTGTAGGAAGAGGCGTTCCTTCAAGTAACTCGGGCCCAAGCCATGTAGGGCTTTAAAGGTAATAACCAACACTTTGTATTGCACTCGGAAGCTAACTGGCAGCCAATGAAGGGATTTTAGAACTGGTGTCATGTGGTCTGACCTAGATGTTCCAGTGACTAATCTGGCTGCCGCATTTTGAACTAGCTGAAGCTTCCAAACTTGGTACAAAGGTAGCCCCATGTAACACACGTTACAGAAATCAAGATGAGAGATTACCAGTGCATGTACCACTGTTTCAAGGTTCTTTTGGTCCAGGTAGGGACGCAGTTGGCGTATCAGCCGAAGCTGGTACCAAGCACTCCTGGCCATTGCATCCACTGTAGAGATGAGTGCAGGAGTACTCCCAAACTGCAAACTTTGTCCTTTAGGGGAAGTGTGACCCCATCCAGGACTAGCTGGCAAATCTCCGTCCCTGGACTTTGGGTACCAATCATGAGTACCTCTGTTTTCTCTGGATTCAGCTTGAATTTTTTCCCCTCATCCAGCCCATTACTGACCCTAGGCAGGCATTCAGAGGAGAGATGCAGTCCTTAGTCACTGTATCAGTAGGAGACATAGCGAGATAAATCTGGGTGTCATCAGCGTACTGATAACACCGCACCCCATGTCTCCAGATGATCTCTCCCAGCGGCTTCATGTAAATGTTGAAAAGCATGGGGGACAGAATGGCACCCTGAGGGATGCCAGATGTCAGCTCTCTCT
The DNA here is from genome assembly GCF_019175285.1 of Sceloporus undulatus. Taxonomy (NCBI): domain Eukaryota; kingdom Metazoa; phylum Chordata; class Lepidosauria; order Squamata; family Phrynosomatidae; genus Sceloporus; species Sceloporus undulatus. Next base: position 41,919,827 of record NC_056522.1, on the reverse strand, counting down.
TGGAAGAGCAGCTATCCCCCAGCCTCACCATCTGGAATCTGCCTGAGAGGTAGGAATGGAACCGGATACCACGGTTGATGGTAGTGGCTATAATTCTGAACAGCATCACTCCCCATGGCAATACTTTGGTGTAACTCCTGCTTGTATAACCTACTTCTTAAAGCCAAATGAATGATGCAAGAAACCCTTGATTGCAATTCATGTGTTGCTATCAAACTTAAGACTCTACAGTGCAAGTGCTACTACTAATGTTGCCAACAAGCCTCGAAGATATTCCCCAGAATGTTTTACCAAAATCCCTGGAATTTCCCAATATTTACCAGAATATTCAGTCAAAATCCCCGAAAAGAAATTAATTAAACTTAATTTAAATTGTCTATCAGTTTCTTACCTGATTTGGCTAAAGTAAACCCTGAAGTACAAGGGCTGGAATTCAACGCCCTCTTACAAGAGAGGAAGCCCCACTGAGTTCAATAAGAGTGACATATGAGTAAATGTCCTTAGATTTCTACAGTTGCATGTGTTACAGACTACGCGCCGATGGCACCATGCTTTGTTTCCTTGAGGAACCCAGTGTTTTCCTTGCACAAGTGAAATTATTTTTTTTTATTGTTATTTTTAAATATAACAACGACAAAAAAAACAACAACAAATATATACAATATACAAACACAACTTCACTAACGCATTGTGCACTTACAACATTTACCTTCACATAAATCTAAAAGTACTTCCCCTCCTTTACTTCGGATATAGTCTTAATTAATTACGTATAACTTTATGACTTTCTGATTTCTTTCCTCTTTGTTTTCCCTCCTTTACCATCATTTTCCATTTATTTAAGCTAGATGTAGTTTTTTTTGCTCTCATTCTATTATTATTATTATTTTACCATGTTCCCCTATTCTTCTATTGATTCTTTAGAATATTCATATTTTATCAACTTTTTTTGTTTCTATTCACGAATAAATATCCATTCAAGAACATAAACTGATATTTAATCTTTAAACACAATTGTACTGTTTTCACCTTTTTCCCCCCAAAGGTAATTTATCACCAAAGCCCAATCTTTGTTGAATTGATCTGTGTCACCGTCACGTAATAATATTGTCAGTTTATCCATCTCCATAAATTCATAAATTTTCTTAATCCATTCTGCCTTTGATGGTTCGTCCTTATTTTTCCATTTTTTTGCTAGGACCTGCCTTGCTGCGGAAGTTAAATAAAATATTATTTTCCCGGCTTTTCTTTCCAGTTCTTTCTTTGTCATTCCTAATAGGAAAAGTGTTGGTTCAAACTCAATCTCCATCTTAACAATTTTTTGCAATTCCTTATGTACGATAGTCCAGAAGGTTTTTGCTCGGCAACAGTCCCACCACATGTGTTTCATTGTACCCTTGTGTTTTTGACAGTTCCAACAGGTATCTTTCGTGTTTTTGTAGATTTTTGCTATTTTTTCCGGTGTAAGATACCATCTGTATTGAATTTTATAATAGGACTCTTTTATCTCGTAGCTAAGTGTATGTTTAATTCTTTTATTCCAATTGTTTTCCCATTGTTCAAGTAGAATTGGTTTCCCGAAATCTTGCGCCCAACTGATCATATATTGTTTAATCGTTTCTCCTTCCATTTCTAATTTTAGGATTAATTTATAAAGTTTTGAAATTCGATGTTGAGTCTCTTGATATAAGAGTTTTTCTACTTCTGTTTCTTCTATCTCAATTTGATTTGTTTTTCCATCCAGTTTATATCTCTCATTAATTTGCCTGTAAAGGAACCAATTGTAATTCATACCTTCTTGTTTTATTTCTTCTGGAGTCTTTAACCTGTGTCCCTTATTTTCTTTCACAATCAGGTCCATATATGTAATCCATTTATTTTTCACCATTCTTTCTCGTCTATAAAAGGCTTCGTTGACAGAGGTCCACCTTGGTATCTTTGGTATTAGACGTGATTTGTATTTTAGCCAGATACGAATTAGGGATTTTCTTACAAAGTGGTTTTTAAATTCTTTGTTAACTTTAAGTTTGTCATATATTATATAAGCATGCCAACCGTGTGATAACCCGTATCCTTCTAGTTGTAATAATTTTTCTTCTTTTAGTGTTATCCAATCACTTATCCAATCTAGACCGCATGCATAATAATAAAGTTTATAATTTGGAAAGTTTAAACCGCCTTGTTCTTTTGTATCTTGTATTACTTTTAATCTGACGCGTGGTTTTTTTCTGTTCCATATAAATGTCGTTAAGTCCTTTTCCCATGCTTTGAAGGGCATATCATTTGTGATAATGGGGAGAGTTTGAAATAAGAATAATAATTTGGGTGTAACATTCATTTTAATTGTTGAAATTCTTCCAATCCATGATAGATTCAATTTTTCCCATCTTTTTAGGTCTTGTTTGATTTCTTTCCATGTTGATTCATAATTATTTTTATATAGGTCCGAATTTTTTGTTGTTATGTTAATTCCTAAGTATTTTACTTTTTTCTGGATCTCGAAATTTGATATCTGCGCCAATTTTTGTTTTTCGTTCTTTGTCATATTTAGTGTTAACATTTTTGTTTTCTTCTCGTTAATTTTTAGACCGGCTAAATTACCATATTCTTTTATAGTTTTTAATAATGTGTTGATGCATTCTAATGGGTCTGTTAGAGTTATAACCATGTCATCCGCATAAGATTTTATTTTAAATTCATTATTTTTGATTCTTATTCCCGTTATATTTTCTTCTCTTCTGATCATATTGTTTAAAATTTCAGCAACTGTGATATACAACAATGGAGAGAGAGGGCAGCTTTGTCTCGTGCCTTTTTGTATGTTACATCTCTCTGTTGTGTCTCCATTTATTAAGATTTTTGCATATTGGTTTTGATAAATTGCCGATATCCAATTAATAAAGTTTTCACCAAGATTCATTTTTTGTAGCACATGCAACAAGAATGTCCAATTTACGTTATCAAAAGCTTTCTCTGAGTCTAAGAATATTAGTGCAGCTTTTTGGTCGGGTCTTTTTTCCAAGTATTCTATAATATTAATAATATTTCTAATATTTTCTTTTAGGTGTCTGTTGGGAAGGAATCCAGCTTGATCTTTATTAATCCAGTTTTTTAGGAAGCCTTTATATCTCTCAGCCAATATCGATGTGAATATTTTGTAATCCGTATTTAAAAGCGCTATGGGTCTAAAATTTGTTGTTTCTAATATTTCCTTGTCTTCTTTTGGGATCAGTGTTATAAAGGATGATTTCCACGATTCTGGAGTTCCTCCTTTTAGGATTTCATTCATTGTTTCTTGCAAAGGTGCGACAATAATAGATTCAAATTTTTTATAGTAACTGGCTGGAAATCCGTCTGGTCCAGGGGCTTTGCCAACTTTTAATTTTCTAATTGCTTCGATTATCTCTGTGGTGGTGATACTTTTGTTAAGGTCATTTCTTTGTTCTTCTGCAATTTGATCTATCTTTTGTTTTTCTAAAAACTCCTTAATTTCTTCTATATTTGTTGCTTTTTGAGAAAATAATTTCTTATAATAACCGAAGAAGGCTTTTTTGATTTGATTATGATCTGTAATAATCTTATCTCCATCTTTAATTTTGAATATTGTTCTTTTTTCTGTCTTTTTTCTTAATTTCCATGCAAGCATTTTTCCGGGTTTATTTGAAAATTCAAAGTGTTTTTGTTTTGTATACCTAAGTTTTTTCTCCAATTCTTCCACCAATAATATTGAAATTTGTTTTTGCAATATCTGTATCTCTTCTATTAATTCTTTATTCTTTGGGTATTTTTTGAGCTTGGATTCCTTATCTTTAATTTCTTTTAATAGTGCGTTCATTTTTGCTCCTCTTTTCTTATTTTCTTCTGAATTTTTTTGAATGAAGAAGCCACGCATAACCGCTTTAGATGCGTCCCAGATATTTTGTATTTGCGCCTCCGAATTCATATTTTCTTTAAAGTAATATTCTAATTGTTTTTTTGCTTGAGAAAATATTTTTTCGTTTCTTATCAACTGTTCATTTAGTCGCCAATTAAATCTTCTGGGGGTATCTTGGAGTTCAATTGTTATGGGATTGTGGTCCGAAATGATTCTTGGGAGGTAGTCTATCTTTGTAATTTTTGGTATTAAGGATGTTGAGGTTAAGAACATATCTATTCTTGACCAAGATTTGTGCACTTCGGAATAGTACGTAAATTCTTTTTGAGATCCGTATTTTACTCTCCATGCATCCAGAAGAGATAATGTGTTTTGTAATTCAAAAAAAGAATTTGGTAATTTGCCCTGTCTCTTTTTGATGTTCTTTTCAGATTTTCTATCTTGTGCTGGATCGATGACACCATTCCAATCTCCCATAATAATAGTGTGGTCATAGTCATATTTCGAAATTATTTTGTTCAATTCTCTGTAAAATTTGTCTTTGTTGTCATTTGGGGCATAGATTCCCACCATTAGAGTTTTGCCTTGTTGCCGTTGTAGTTCTAGTCCCACATAGTGACCCTTATTGTCTTTAAATAATTCTTTAACTTTAAATCTTTCATTTACATAGATGACAACTCCTTTTTTTCTTTTTTCTCCTGCTGATACATATTCTTTCCCCAATTTCTGATTGTGTAGATATTTAATCTCTGTGTTTTTGATATGTGTTTCTTGTAAGCAATATACATCATATTTGAGTTTTGCCAAATAGTGATATACCTTTTTTCTCTTTTGTGGGCTATTGAGTCCTTTTATGTTCCAAGATAAGCATCTAATATTTCTGTATGACATTTTTAATTTAGTTTATGTATAAATCCTTCTACTTTTAATTTCACTTTATATCAAACTGGTCGCACCTGTTTCCAACAGATCCAGTCCTTCTTCTTGATTCATCTCTTGTTCATTTCTTTCTATTTCCTCTAGGTATTCTTTTGCTTTTTGTACTGTATTTAATTTGATTCTTTTTCCTCTGTGAAAGAAAGATAGTCCTTCCGGGTTTTCCCATCTGTATCTTATTTCTAAGTCTCTTAGTTTCTTCGTCAAAAATGAATATTCTTTTCGTTTTCTCAGAAGTTGGCCTGGAATATCTTTTAATAATTGTAATTCTTTCCCGTCTACTGTCAGTTTGGTTTCAAAGTGTTGTTGAAGTATCTGATCTTTCATCTGCGTACGTACAAAATAAATAACTAAATCTCGGGGGAGTTTCTTCTGTCTTGCTATCCACGAGTTAATCCTGAACGTCTTATCAATCTCTAATTCCATCAGTTCTTTGTCTCTTCCAATAAAATTTGATAATATTGTTGTCACATAATCATATGTGTTTTCTTCTTCCTGTTCTGGTAGTCCTCTTATTTTCAGGCATCTGTCTCTCATTTTTTGTTCTTGCACCAATCTTTCCTCCACGAGTTCGTTTCTTTTATCTGTTTCTTCCTTTAATCTTTCTTCCAATTCCTGATTTTTTTTCTCCAAATCTTTTACCTTACTTTTAACTTGTTTCATATCTGTGGTAAGAGTTACAAGTGAGTGAGATAGTTCCTTTATATCTGACTTTATTTCTTGTTTGATTTCAGTTTTCATCCTTTCCATGTCTTGTCTTAATTCTTCTTTATTTCTAGTCATGTCCTGTCTTATTTGGCGTATTTCTTCGAGCAAGAGCATATTTGTGTCGACAGACTTTGATTGTTCTAATGAAGGACGTCTTGGAGGTTGTTGTTGTTGAATTTTGGTTGCTTGTAGTCTTGTTGTTATAGACATTTTTTGTTATGTTTCACAATCCACTATTCCTAATTTTATAAGTTGTTATTTCTTTGAACACTTATAAATTAAAAATTGATTCAAAAATATTTAAATATTGTAGTGTCTTTGACTTTCTTAGGATGATTGTTAAAATAGTTAACTACAATGTACCCTATATGTGAAGCTTACTACTACAACATCAATATACCTATAGTTCAGTGCTTGTCTTCCAAAATTACTTATTTAGTTATTGCAATCTAAATATTTTCGTTTCACTATTAAATTCTTTTATATTTACACAGTATTAGATTGACACAATCAATTTCAAATCACCAATATTATATATATTTTGTCCTTTCCCAATTACCTTTTGACCACCTTTGTTTTCTTATGTCCTGCCTTTATACCTTATATGATCTTCCCACTTTGCCCACCAGAGGTCGCCGTTACATTAGATTGAATGAGGTTGCTATCAAGGATCCCCTTCTTTAGAACCAGTTGTTTATCTTTGTGACTCTCTAGGCTGATTGCTTGACCACTGAGTTCGCTTCCTACTTCCTACTTCCTCTCTCCACGTGGTGGATGGCCTTGAAAACGCTGAGAGTGATTGTTTACACTCCCTGCAGGTATCTTTTAAACTTCTTTTTCTTAAGCTATCACACTTCAAACTGCTCCAGTCTTTTCTTCTCCCCTATTTCCAACTGTTATTTATTTTCTTATGCACTGTTTCTCCAGACCCCTCTTTCTCTTTCTCTTTCCCTCTGACCGACCTCTGGTTTCCTCACCGCTTACCCGGACCTCTCTCACTCTCTTTTCTCCTCTAAATCTTCAAGCTCTATTTTCTCTACCACTTCCTCAAATTTCACTCTTTCTTTCCAACCGGCTTTCGCCTACTCCGTCCACTCTGTCTCTTCCCCGGACCTCTCCTTCTCGCCAGCCGTTCTCCGTCTTTTCCACCGCTTTCCCGGACCTCTCTCTTTCTCGCCAATCGGTCTCCGTCTGTGTCGCCGCTGCCCCAGATCTTTCTCCTTCTCGCCAATCTATCTCCGTCTGCGCCGCCGCTTCCCCGGACCTCTCTCCTTCCCTC
>NC_056522.1:41845895-41902358 GCF_019175285.1 Sceloporus undulatus | reverse complement strand
ACCCCCCCCCCTTCCCAAAATCCGGGCTACGTCCCTGTTTGGAGTTTGTTTTTTAACAACTAGCGGGCAATGTGGCAAATGTCTTATGAAGCTAAGTTGTGATGGGGACCTGGCTAAGTGTTTGCGGGGTGGGAACTAGCAGAGGGAGAAAGGAGGGGGTTTGTTTGTAGTACATAACGCTGTGTAATTTACAAGCGCTTAATAAATAAAGGTTAATCATAATAAATAATAAATTTTAAAAAGTGTACATTGTTTTCTCTGTAACCTCAGACTCGCAAAGAAATGTACAGTGACAGATCACTACTGCAATGCTCGTACATAGACTGTTCTACTTTTTTGGTATAAGTTTGTTTGTGGGGGGCCATTGACAAGGAGTCCAACCCTCACAGATATAGCCTTCCTGAGATATGTGCGGTGTTCGCGTTCCTAACAAAGGGGTTTTGGGCCTCATAAAGGATTTGGGTGGGGTCAAAGAGGAGGGGTCTCTGAATAGGGGGGCCAACTAAGACCAAACATTGTCCCCCCAAACGACGCCAAAAGTAGCTCCTCCGTTGGGAGGTTTTAAAAATCAAGTGAATGTACATGAACGGAACAGATATGACCTATACTGATCTTAATAACAGGGTCGACACCTAGTGAACACAGAGAGTAGTACATGGTCCATTCGGTTACGAAAAATAATTCGTTCCGCGGCCCTTTTCGTAACCCGAAAAGCCATTCGTAAGGCCTAAAACCCCCCCACCAATTTAGGCGCTAATGGGGGAAAAGCCGCGGCTTCTGCAGCGGCTCCATTTAAAATAGCGCCGGCAGTTTTTGTTTTTTTCGTAACCCGAAAAAACTTTGCGTAACCGAAACATAATCCATATGGGATTTTTCGTAGCCGAAAAATTCTACCGTGGGTATTGTCGTATCCCGAGTACCACTGAGTAGCCGTGCCTCTTGCCAATGGGGATTTACAAAACAGTGCATTCCCTGGACGGGGATCGCCCATCAATCCACAGGGCCAGAAAGAGGGGGTCCTGCCCTGCAATAGTGTTTTTTGGCCCATTTCATGGGGTTCGTAGGCTCGGGGATTTCTCCTTTTTGGCCAGTGTCCGTGTGGCTGGGGCTCCAGGGTCCATCGTCCCTCCTTCCTTCTTCCATATTTAATGCAGGAGGACCTGTGAAGGGTTGTTTGGGGGCAGGAGCGGGGTCTTCCAGCTCCTCATTTCCCCATTGGCCAGAATGAAGAAGGGGATAGCTGCCTGTATGCCTCTCTATTGAGTCTCGGTGTGAGGAAGAGAGATGAGAAGGGGACAACAGAGAAGAAAGTAAGTGTGGGGATTGGAGAGGAATCAGAGGTAACTCCCAACTGCAAGGCATTTTGTTTATTGTTTTTCCAGCCATTTTGTGTTCTGTACTGTTTCTTTTTGTGACTGTGTGGAAATAGTTTCTGGAACTTCTCTGAGTCCTCAGTTGAACCTGACCATTGGCTTCTCTTTCTCTCCGCTTAGGCATCCAGAGTCAGAGGAGGCAGCTCCTTGGGCCCAAAAGGAAGGAAGTGGTCTCTTGTGTATCTTCTTTTGGTGTCTCTTTTCTGAGATGGTTGTTCTTACCAAAGCTCCTTTCTCCTTCTGGGGAACATTGGTTTAAAGGGATCAAAATAGGAAGTAGATTTACAATTTAATAAAATACAAGCTTTATTCTTCTTTTTCACAAACATTGGGCTTTGGTTGGCTTCTAAAGATGTTATCCCCCAACAGGCCAAAAGTAGCTCCTTTGGGAGGTTAAAACCTCCCCAGTTTGTCCTTAGTATAGATTTTATTTCAGAGAAGAAGGAAGGAGAACAAAGACAGAAAACTCTGTTACCAAGAATAAAACAAAGAAACAGACCAAACACCAAATAACAACAAAAAAAGGATTAGGCCTAAAACAAGTTACTTGAGTAATTTTGTAAAAGGAAAACCATTATTAGGAGGGTAAAAAACAATTGTGCTTTCCTATCCTTTTAAACCGACTCACGGCTGTATCTACACTGCAAAATACCACTTGGAAACCGCATTAACTCTCCTAGCTCCATGCCGGATGGAATCCTGGTAGGTGTAGTTCATTGTCTGGCGATTCGTTTGCAGTAGTTGCAGGGGGTCCAACTCTTTCCCTGTTCCCTTATCTGTTTTGGAGTTCCCCAGGCGCTGTTTCTGGGTCCCCTTCTGTTTTCTCTCTACAACACTGTCCGTAGGAAAACTCATCAGCTCTTGGGTTTTCCTACCATCTCTATGGACGATTGAACCCACTGTATCTTCCACGCACTGACCTTTCTCCAAATTGAACACAAGTCTCGGCTTGCCTTCAGCTGTCCACATGGATGCGCCATCGGCAATTTGGAAGCTCAACATGTCCAAGACGGAGCTTCTTGTCTTCCTCTAAGCCCACCCGCAACACTCCTTTGCTGTCTCTGTGGACAACATTTCATTCAACCAGTCCACAAGAGCCCGCAGGTCTGTTTTTAATCTTTGACTCTTCTCTGTCGTAGATTATCCCCCTCAGATCAGACCGACAGCCAAGGCGGGTAAAGTCTTTGTGGTAAAAAAACAAAGATTGCCAAAAATCTGACCTGATCTCTCCGCCTCTACTGCCCAAGATACGGGTCCCATGGCCCTAGGAATCTCACACTTGATACTGTAAGTCCTCCCGCTGGGCTTCCTCTGTTCCCACCTCCTTCTTGAAGCTCTGTCCAGCATTCAGCTGCACCATTAACACTTCCAAACCCACCGCTCGACCACTCTCTACTGTGTTGGCACCCGTCACGGCTCCCCGCCCTTTCCGCATTCAGTATAGTTACTGCGGTCGACAATTCAAAGCCCGCCATGGCTGGCCCCTCCTTTAACTTAGCAGACCTTCTTCTCTCCTCACCTTCCCCAGGCCCCCTCCGTTCTGGTAGGCAAGGGTTCCTGTCTCAGCCCAGGATGTCCTCTGCCCCATCCCGGATTTCACCCTTGTCACGTGCGGCCCCCTCACTCGCTGGACCTGCTTCCTCCACAAGCAAAGAGCCATCAATCTTTAACCAGCTCAAAACGGAGCTGAAACCATCCGAGTCAAGAAGCCTCCCAGCATCGCAATAATTGTGCGCTTACTATCGATGTCCTGGTTGTTGGCTGTTTATTCGATCCTTTCCTGGATTCCTAATGTTAATGGAGTTGTATGATCCTACGTGTTGAAGTATGTTTTTCCCTGGATAATGAGTAACCATCCATTATGAACCTGCCCTCCCCCAGTCCATCTGCGTGGTCCAGGCCTCGAGGGTTTTGAAGAACTGCTGGGCCGGCTAACCCTTTCTCGTCACCACTTCTGCCCTCTCCTTCTGTAATCATGTCTTTTTAATTGTAGCCTGGGGCAGGGAACGTCTAACAAAAGATGCATGTACAGCGCCTGTGTAATTTAACCTTCATAATAAAGGTTAATAATAATAAGCAGCTATCTGTCACAGAAAGGCTAAATTCCCAAAGGTAAAATCCCAGTATCCATGGCAGCTGAGGGTTTAAGCGGTGTCGTCTGTCAAAGTGCTGTTAATTTCTATATAGTGGATGCAGGCATTCCATTGGGAAAAGTGGCCCTGATGCTGGGGATTAAGCACTGAGGACCATCTGAAGGTTTCAGCATATGATTGAATTGATTTATGATTGGCACTACATTTCCCATCTACTACAGGGAGCAGAACCAGGCCCTCCTCCAATTCCCCGAAGCCCCCATCCACTCTAATAGGCATGAGTATCTTCTGCTGTGTAGAGGAGCTGGCAGTGAATCTATGGCTAGGTCCGGTGGGGCTTTGGTTTAGACAAGATGGAGGAAGGGAGTGGCCCAACCCTTCCACTCTTGCATGGCGCCAAATGAAGCATATGTCACCTGCGTATGGTCACTAGCAGGATTGCTATGCTCTGTGTCTTTGAATGTTGCAGGGTTTCTTCTTACCAAGCCAGCCTAACCCTGGTACCTTTTTCCTCAGGAACTTCAATCTTGCCTCCTTGACAAAGGCCTTTGGGGCATCTCCTTTCTGGATGAACCCACGTGCCAGGCCACCAGGCCACCCCTGACCACCTGATGGCCACAGAGAGCCTACACCGCTCTATAAGATCACCTGTGTGGTGGGTTAGAAAACAAAAAACGATGAGATCACTAGGCAGGGGGTAGACGTGGAACACAAGCGGCCCAGAAACAACTCTTACACATGTAAAATATGCATGTGGAGTGCTAGAACCCCATCCTGTAACAATAATAGAATAATAATCCGAATAATAAGAGGCATCATGTGTAATGCACGTCATAAGAAGAATAATAGTTTTATTTCCAGACTAAGTGCCACCATTTTGAGAGGCTAAGAGCCCCCCCCCCCGACACAAAAAGGGGGTTGAGCATTTACATTAGAATGGCACCACTTGAACTTCCGTTATGGCTCCGTGCTGCTATGGAATCTTGGGATTTGTAGTTTTGAGAAGCTGTTTGGCCTTCTCTGTCAGGTGCCACAACAAACTACAAGTCCCAGCATTCCACAATATGGTGCCAAGGGCAGCTAAAGTGGCATCAAACTGGATTATTTTTTTCAGTGCAGATGCAAACTGAGTCCTTCCTCTGAAGGCGTTTACATCAGATAAATTCAGCTCGATAAAGCAAAGCGCAGCTGTTCAAGCAATGAGCGGCAGCCACTCTGTTCATGCTCAGAGACACTCTGCTCATGCTTTGAGACACTGCATTCCAACTTCTGAGCTGAGCTAAGAACCCAGGCTGCATCCACACAACATTTCATTCCCACTTCCAAGAGGGATTTTTAATTCCAACACACACACATACACACACACTCTACATACACACATGCACACAATTTTTAATTCCAAGACTCATCTATCTATCTATCTAGCTATCTGTCTGTCATAATTTTAAATTCCAAGACATTATACCTTCCTTTCTTTTTATAAAAAACAAACCCCTTTAAGAGAATCCTATTTTGAGAGAAAGGCAGGGTATAAAATCAATAAATACAAAATTATTGTGCAATAGTCCATCAGTGCATGGCTTGCATTATAAGACTTTATAACTTTAAAATGTTATACATTTAAAAACAATTAAAATCACAGTAGGCTCAGAGTGCTACAGAATCATGGAATCATAGTTAGAAGAGACCCCTAGAAGGGCCCTGATCCAGTCCAACCCCATTCTGCCATGCAGGAACTCCCAGTCAAAGCATCCTCAACAAATTATGTAATGGAGGTGTCCATCTACATTGTAGAAAGATATACTATAGATTAATGCTATGGAAAATCACCACCTTGAGTCTGTATATTGGGAGAAAGGCGGGATTTAAGAAAATAACAACAACAACAACAACATCTGGGTATTGTAGTTTTGTGAGATATTTAGCCTTCTTTGTCAGAGAGCTCTGGTGCCACAACATACTACAAATCCCAGGATTTTCCATAGCATTAAAGTGGTGTTGAACTGGATTATTTCTGCAGTGTGCACCTTATTAGACTGCAGTTCCCAGCAGTCTGTGGTGCTGCTGGATGATGGGCCCTGCAGTCTAGCATTGCCTGGAGCAGAGCCATAGGACTCCAGAGCCCCAATTCATCCTCTGGCAGCATTTTGGGGAAACTCCTTTAAAAAGGCAAAAATAAGGAAAATAAAAACTCCTTGCAAAGTAAAACCCAGAGGTCTTCCAATGGACTTTGCTTCCAAGGCAGGAGGGCAGAGAGGCCAAGATCTTTAGATTGAGTCCTTAGGTTAATTAATTAATCCTAGAATCCTAGAGTTGGAAGAGACCCCAAGAAGGGCCCTGATCCAGTCCAACCCCATTCTGCCATGCAGGAACTCTCCATCAAAGCATCCCCATTGATATGCTGAAAAGGGGCCAGCTAAGTGTAGTTTATTTTATTTTTCTTTTAAAAATGAGAAAAAAACAAGGCTGGAAGGAGCAGAAAAGGGCCAAGCCTTGATATCTGGACCCCAGAACATACTCTAACTCCCAGAATTCCATAGCCAAGAGCCACAAAAGAGTTAAATCGCTGCCAAACCTGGTTATTTCTTGAGTGTGGATGCAGCCTGATGCAGCTTCCTGTCCCTCCCTCGCTCGCTCCCTCTCCTCCAGGGCTTTTTGGCCCCTTCCCTCAGGCCCCACAACAGAAGTTTAGGGGTGGCACTTGGGCTCCTCCTGGCTTTGCCAGGGCCGGCAGGAGAGCCTCCTCACCCTCCCATTCTTCCGCCCTCCCTCCCTCCCCCCTCTCTCTCAGCCTCCCTGCTCCCAGCGAATTTTTCCCTCTAGTCCTCTGTGCTTTTGATGGAGGGGACGGAGGAGTTTTAAAGTGCCCCCTTGATTCACACACCCTCCCACTCTTCCTCCCTCCCTGGAAGAGACTTTTATTTTGGCAAAAACACAAGGGAGGAGGGGGGGAGGAGGAGGAGAAGGAGTGGAAGCCAGACTGACTCCTATGGAAACGAAAGGGAAAGAGCTTGGTTTGTCTTTCCCCCTTCCCCTCTCAAAGCTCCGTGGTAGGGATGTAAAGAATATTCTCCAGAATTCGAAAATTAGGAGAAAAATGGCAATTTCGAACATTTCTATTACAATCTGGAGAGGAGAAATTCTGAATAATTCTCTATCAATGAGTAAGAATATTGAGGCTAGTCATTTCGAAATGAGAGGGAGAGAAGAATCCTTCATCTGACTCTCGATAGTCACTATTTGCATATTTTGTGTAAGAAAAGCTACCATTCATCCTGGAGGCTATTTCTTTTGTTAGGGTGATTTGCTCCAACTTTGCTTAATCACAGCAGCTTTGCTTTGAAAAACAAAAGATAACAAAAGGTGAGGCTTCTGCCCTTTATGCCATGCTCTGACATTCAAGTTCTCACAGAACAGAAGAACTTGAAATCTCAAAACTTATTATCAGGAAAGGTCTTGGCCACCGTTTTTTGGAGTAAGACAGGTATTTTGATGATAAAAAATGACTAATCACTTTGATGAAATACAGTTACATCACTATGATCTGGAGATTACCTTGCAGTGGAGACATTGATTTGGGTTCTCCAAGGCCAAGAAATTCAAGTACACACACACACACACACACAATGCAAAATAAATGTAGGTTTGCCTTAGCATCACCTTGAGAGAGCTGGAGAGAGAGGTTTGTCATGTCCTGCCTCTGAGGCTGAGAGACTGTGCCAATTATTATTATTATGATTGCATGACCTCTTAGCATCACCATGGGAGAAGTGCAGAGAGAGAGGGCAGGGAAATGTCTAACAATATGTAAGCTGCTCTGATAGCACCACAGACTGCTGGGAACTGCAGTCTAATAAGGCTGCATTGCACACTGCAGAAATAATCCAGTTCGACAATACTTTAATGCTATGGAAACTCCTGTTGTGCCACCAGAGCTCTCTGACAAAGAAGGCTAAATGTCTCACAAAACTACAATACCCAGATATTGTTGTTGTTGTTGTTGTTGTTGTTGTTGTTTTCTTATATCCCTGGCACAGACTCTCAGCCTCAAAGGGAGGCACTGCCCTTCCCCAACAAGCCTTGCATGCCAGGAGAGTCCTAAAAGTCACAACAGACGACAACAGCCATGTTTCCAAGAGGTCATGGAGAAAGGGAGCTCAGGGCTTGGATGGCCATAGGAGCCCTCTGGGAGGTCTTGGGCAAGTCACACTCTCTGGGTCTCAGAGGAAGACACTGGCATGTCCTCATTGCAAGAGCCCTCTAAACACACACAAAACCCACAACCCCCCCTTCTTGCCCCGTTTTGCCAGGGTCCTCCCAAAGCACTGAGAGTGCCCACCAGAAGGCAACAAACATCAACAGCCCAGTGGGTCACATTGTCTCATCAGGATGACACTGGAAGATGGGACAAACCGAGGGTTTTATTGGCATAAAGAGGAGTTTTGTCATGGGATGCCCCTGAAGCTGAGATAGTGTGACCCTCACAGATGGTTCAATGTTATGGGATCCTGGGATTTGTAGTTTGTTGTGGCCTCAGAGCTCTCTAGCTGTGATGGCTAAATATCTCACAAAACTACAGATCCCAGAATCTCATAGCATTGAACCATAGCAGTTAAAGCAGTGTCAAACTGAATTATTTCTGCAGTGCAGATCAGACCTTATGAGGTGGCAATTTCAAACAGAAGTCCAACAAGACTAAGTCTAGTTGCCAAAGTATGTCTTCAAAGCTGAACTGGCCAATATGAATGACAGTTGGCTTAAAGTTTTTATTTACTCAACTGTTGCCTGAAACAGATCACCATGTGCATGCAAAACCAAGGCTTTAAAATCTTTAATTGCCCAACTGCTAAAGGGCCTGAGAATATTTTCTTTGAGCTACCCATATATCTAAACTGAGGTTCAGTTCTGGTAACTATACCCCGCCCCCATCCCTTAGGCTTGCCAGACTAAAAATTGATGAGGGCTCCTGTGTCTTTAACAGTTGTGTAGGAGAAGGGATTTTAGCAGTATTGCTTGTCACACAATCAGGTAACAAACAACATCTGCTGAAATTCCCACTTCCGCACAACCATCAAAGGTGCCCTCACCTGTTTTCTCTCTATCATTGGTCTTCCAAGCTTGGGCTCATGCCACCAACCTAAAGCCTGATCTGCAGAGGTGCTATAAGAGAAACAACTTTACAAAACTGGGGCAATCTCAGAAATGAAAGAGTGACATTTTCCTGGGTCCCAGCATATCTGGCTTGCCCAGTCTAGATGGTACCAACTTGTTCATATGCAACAAATTGGAGAGACTTTTCAACAGTGGGTAGATCATCCTGGGCAGTTTCCATTTGCTAAATGTGTTGTCCTGCCTGCAGCTGTTGAAATATCAGGTTTCAGGATCACCTGCTCTGGCTGAGCATACAGGAACTGGCTTGTCAGACAAAAGGGCCAGTAATTACTCCTTACTCATCTACACCTTTCCTGTCTGCCTCCTAATTGAGGGCTAACAGCCTTTGTCTCACTATTTGCAACACAGATCTCTGGGCAATTACTGCAACATCTGGCTGAGTAATATTAGCCAATAACTCTTTTTGCTCTACTGATGCAGCTAGATATAGTGCATTTTCAGTAAATTGATTTCATTGAGTGTAGGCTCGTTCAGTTCCATTAAAGGTAGAACTTCAGGCCCTGCTCCAGAGAGAGTTGTGCATGGCAAAGTAGTCCATACAGTAAGGTTTCTCATTCCAGTGTAAAACCTGAACTTGGAAAATTTATTTGTGGAATCCAGTTCCTCAAATCAGAAGCTGGCAGTCCCAAAACAACTTTTCCAAAGTCTGTAAACCCTCATTTAGATAGTGTACCAATTAGAAAGGGAGTCAGACAAGGCTGCATTCTATCACCCTATCCATTCAACTTGTTTGTAGAAAATATCATATGCAGAGCAGATTTTTGACATGGAGAAGGGAAGAGTAAAGACTGGAGGAAGGATTATCAACAATCTAAGGTGCTTTAGGGGCGTCTCTTATAGACGCCCCTGGGCCTAGTACGGACTCCGTCCGTACAAGATGGCGCCGGCCCTTCTACATGGCCGGCGCCATCTTTGCGTATCGAACGCTGAGCGTCCGTACGCGTCGCGCCGCTTGTGACGTAGCGAGCGCGCGCCTGGCGCCTCGCTACGTCGCAAACGAGACGGAAAAAGAAGCTCCATTTTGGAGCTTCTTTTTCGGTCCGCGCGGGAGTCGGGCCGTGTGAAGGCTCCGGCTCCCCCGCGGACCTACTGGCGGCGGCGGCAGACCGCCACGAAGCGGCGGTCTGTACCCCGCCTAAGATATGCAGAGAGCACCAGATAATTAGCAGAAAACACCAAAGACCTGAATCAATTACTTAAGAAAACCAGACAGGAAGATGCTAAGGCAGGCTTCCTGTTGAACATTAAGAAAACAAAAATAATTACCAAAGAAGAGCTACAGCAATTCAATATAGATGAAGAAATTTTTTATACCTTGGATCAATTGTTTGATTAAAATGGGGGTTGCAGACAAGAAATCAGAAGAAGACTAGCACAGCTATGGAAGAATGACACATGGTCTTAAAATGCAAAATACATTAAGATGAATACCAAAGTTATGGTCATCCAAGATATTATAGTTTCCATTACCAGCTGGACAGTGAAGAAAGTCAATAGAAAAAAAATGAGCTAACTTGAGATGTGGTGGTGGAGAAGAGTGCTAAGGATACTGTGGACAGCCAAAAAGACAAACAAATGGGTTCAAGAACTCTCACTGGGAGCCAAAATGACTAAACTGAGGTTGTCATACTTCAGCCACATCATGAGCAGAGATGACTCACTGGAAAAGGCAATAAAGGTATGGTACATACTGCCCAAAAAGGTGGGCTGGAGGCATCTGTTTTAATTCTGGAGGGACACCGCAGCAGCCAAACCATGCAGCATCCCTCTGCAGTAAAAAGAATCCGGGGAAAACAGGTTCTTTTTAAGATGCCGCACGCACGTCACGAGTGCGCCATTGGTGCACCAGTGATGTAAGCGATGCACATCGACTTTTGTACACTGCATTTAGCTTACATCATCATGGCAGTACCCGTGTGGACGGGACACTGCCATGATGCCGCCGCTGTTACATACTAGGGTTTGGGAGCGTGTGGTTACTGTGCACTCCCGAACGCTAGTATTGGCGGTGGCACACCACTTTTGGCCCATCTGTCCCAGGCCAAACTTAGGAAAGGTAGAGGCAGTAGAAAGGTTTGTTTGAGTTCCACAGCAGATTCACTCTCAAACCGATGTGCTGAAGAAGACTTCTTACACCAGATTTGAAGATGAGTATATTTACTTCACAGGCAGCAATAGCAAAGCAATGTGTATTCAGTATATACACAATGCTCATACAGTCTGTTTCTCTTACATGTTCTCCAAGAGAACTTGAGGTTAGGCCTTTAAATTTAGTCCTATATTTCCATAGATTCTTTAGTTGCAGTGCAGAAGCCATAGTCCTTGAGTTGTCTGCCATTAAGCATTCCTCTATGCAGAACCTCCTGTAAATCTTCACTCTCACAGCAACATAAGCTTGTACATACCTTCATATCTCTTCATTCCTCTCTTCCATACTGCCACCATCTCAGTTTGAGATATACCTTTTTTTATAGCAGTTAAGCTGGCAAAGAATGATTCTGCATTTCTTGTGATTTAATTTGAATCACCTGTTTTGCAGTTCCTTTTTCAATTATTCCCAATTGCTTTACAAATTTTTCATGCTTCTCAACATTCAGAGGTTTTGTAAACAGATCAGCAATCTGATCATGCAACCTTGTTTTACACTGTCTTTAATATGATGATACCTGATGTCAATATGTTTGATTCTGTTAGTACATTTGTCTACACTTGCCAGTTTGATACATGCCTGTTTATCTTCATAAACTATAACAGGTTTTTCTATGTCTATATTATGTCAGATAGCAACTGATTGAACCACACAAGTTCATTGCAAGCTGTGGATAACCTTATATCCTCTGCCTCTGTGCTGGGAATTACAACTATTCCTTGTCTTCTACTGTGACAGTTAATTAATGAATCTTGATACATTATTGTTATCCCTGAAGTGGATTTTTTTTTTTACATGATTCATCAGCTGCATGGTCAGCATCCACATGACATTTAGTTCATTTGTTCCTGTAGTAGATAACTTCAAACATTTATCATGAGAATCATTAAGGTATCAAAACATTCTTTTAATACCATACCAACCTTTTAGGGATGGATTTTCAACCTTCCTACTTAAAATGCTGATTGCATTATTGTCAGGTCTTGTTACTTTTGCAATATACAGTAAACTACCAATTGCACTCCTATATAGGTCTCTCTGTTCAAATAGTGGGCTTCCAACACACCTCTGGAAATTTACCATCATTGACACATTTGCTATCTAGCATTCCAGATCCCTGCAATAGTTGTTCTATTTTGTATTTCTGATGAAGGAGAAAACTACCATCAGTATCTCTTTCTATTTCCATTCCGAAGTAATGAGTTACATGTCCTAGACTTTTTTTTTAATTATTCATTAATTGTTTTTCAGATTCTTCTCTTCTCAGTGCATTTGATTCACATGTTAAGAGAATATCATCCACATAAAGTAAACAGTACATGACACTTTGTTCATAAAAGCAAAATATTTGTACAATACAAATACCAACAGAAAGAGAGGATGAGCACGTATCAAATGGTTAGACTCAATCAAAGAAGTCTTGCAGGACCTGGACCAGGCAGTTAATAATGGGGTCTGGGAGGTGTCTCATTCATGGGGTTGCCATCAGTTGAGGCCGACTTGAAGGCAATTAACAACAACAACAATACCGGAAGTCCTATACTGATTAAAGTCCCCAATTCTCTTATAGCAAATATCAGAGTGCTTGCAGAAAGAACTATGGAGTTACTTGAGATTATCAGATAGGGGAATGGGAGTGAAGTCCATCACTATCCCATCGATAACAGCAATTGTGTGAAAGACACACTGATCCTGTCATAAACCTGTCAGTGAAGTGGAATTGCATTAATGGGTTCTTCCATTAATGTAAAATGAAGGGCAAGAACTGGACAATTCCACCTCATTGATGGGACAATGACAGGATCAATGTGAGGTCATATGAAAGTATTTCGCATGATTGCTGTTATTTGCACTTCCCAGACAGGACAATGTCTGGATCAGTGCAATGTTGTCTGAAAGTCCTTCCTATGAGTGTGCAAGAAGGACAGGAAAAGGATGAGAAAAGGGCAGGTAAGGACATCCCATCCTTCATTTGATAGTCTTCATAGAGTTGGAAGGGTCCTCAAGTCCAACCCCCTTCTCAGTGCAGGATCTCCATCTCCAAAGCATCCACAGCAGATAGATGTCTACCCTCTTTTTTGGAGGTTTGATTCAAGAAGTATTTTCCAAACAAAGCAAAACCAAAAAAAACCCCTCCATCTCTATCTCTCCAGCCAGCCTCATTTCTTGGCATTGTTGCTGTGGGCAGGTGAGTGAATATCTGTCTGCCTGCCTGCTCCATGCAAACTAGTCCTGAACAAGTAATGCAGAAAGAATGAGAACCTGGGAGAAAGGGGGGTGGGGGCTGAGGAAATATTTTCAGCCCTCTTTTGCAGTCCTTGGCACTTGGCTAGCCCCATGAGTCCTGAACTTGGAAAGTGCCTTCCATTTCCTTCCTGAACCATTTTGGAGAAGTATTTTACTGTGACATTGCTGACCACATGGAGAAGAGGAGAGTGAACAGGCCTGTGGAGCAAAGCAGGACCTCTTCCACTGCTTCCCTTGGACAACTGTATCTGGCACAACCTTAGAAAGCATACTATGCCCATTGAGCAGGCAGCTGGGGGACACAAAACCACAGCATTCTATGATCTGCTTCCCTAAATGTGTCTGAATCCTCTAACCAACTGACCATTAAATGGTGACAGGCAGCCCATCGTGATTCTCGAGCCAGATGGGACAGGGGTCATGGGTCTCAGATATTCCACACTACTCAGGTTTCTTTCTGGCATATTTATAGGCTGCCTTTCTGCTGACCAGGTCTCGCAGGACAACTCCCAACAACAAAAGCCTTTAGTAACTTTTGCTCTTATGAAGCCCCTTGGACCTCATGACTCTTAAAAACAGTTATTTAAATAAAATTCAACTTTCTAGTACTCCATCAAGCAAATATCAACTTTCCATATTACTTAAGACCACTGCTGTGTCCTTCATGTTTAAGTCCAGCTTCAAGCTGCATGGAGCCTCATGAGAGGTTTTTGTGAGGCCTCACCCCTTTACAGCTGTGTCCCTACCTATCTCTTGCAAAATTATAGCTGAAAAAAATATTTTTTTCAAAAATGATCTCTCTCAAGCAGAGGTAGAAGCATTTTTGTTGTTCTTAACTGCCCTCAGGTCGATCTCAACCCATGACAAGCATTATCAGCTGTAAATTAAGTGTAATCTAATATTTGGGTTTTATGTATAAGCTATGACTAGGGACAGTCAACATTTTGCAGCCTGAAGCAAAGATATGTACAAAATGTACAGAATCCGACTAGACAAGCAGGAGGCATGTTTAGGGGGTAAAGACAAGATGTATAGAACACTTATCTTGGTCATCCAAGAGAGGGGAGTGTTCAGGAGGCTCAGGGAAAACAGCTATTGGGTTTCCACTGCAGCCCCACATCATCTACCACCTGAGATGTTTACCTCATTCTGCCTAATAATAGGATTGGCCCTGATATTTATTAATATCAGCTCATTCTGTCTGTCCTCTAGTTGACTGGTGAGGGAGTTGTGAACTTCACAACCCTACACAGAACCTAGGTTGTTTTACCAAAGATCAGCTCTGCCTTTGGAGCTCCATGCATTTCTGAGGATGGTGGGATTTAGAAAATTCTATTACTCCACTAATGACTCATTGAGCTACATCTAAATCTAAATTTAGATATAAAAGCTCAACATGATTGTTTATTGGAGAGGATAACTTATTTTGTGTTTTAAAATTTAACCCATGATGTTTATTGCAGCCTGCTTGGAGGGGAGTAAGGGTTGTTGGGGTAAAGGAAGATGGAATAAAGGAGTAGAATTTATGATTCTGATGCATTGTAATCCATTCCTTTGGAACACCTTCCAAAGCCTGTATTTTTGGGTCAATGTGTTCATTGCTTATTTAATAAATATCATGTGCCCCTGTTATAAGCATCAAAACTGCACTCCATTAATCTTGAGCAAAATTTTACTTCCCGATCAGAACTTTAACCTGAGAGGAGAAGAGGGGGTGGCTAGCAAGGGTTTCTTTTTTCCACATTCGGGGGAATGGCATGGTCCTGTGGGAGACAGTAAATTGAAATTAAGGCTGTTTCAGTTGGACTACAGGATATGCCTGCAAATGTAGACATATTGAAATGGTGAAAAGGTCTGTTTGTGCCCATTCATATAAAGTGAATGGGTTGTAATGTTCTCCAGCCCTTGGGAATGGTGGCTAGATTGAGGAAAGAAGCCAGGAAGAATGGGATGGATTTGACATAAGTATATTTAAGTGCATTGATGGCTTTCTCTCCTCCCTGCAGTTTAATTGTATATTCCACTGGGGTCTACAAGGAAGAAGTAGAGTGAATCCCTACAGCTTTCTTTTTTAACCATAACAAATCTTAAAACAGGTGTGAGCACAGAAAGATCCTCTTACGGCTTGCCCTCCCCCCACCTCCCACTGCCCCTTGTCCTTTGTAGCCAGCAGTGTTGCTGTGTGTATTATTATCATTCCACAAAATAACCGTGCAGCCAAAGTGATGGGAAGGGAATGCTAGGGGCTGAAGCATGAAGGAGGGGGAAGCTAGCAACAGCATATGAGAAATATTAATTAAGAAATGCTGGTCATGCTGTATGAAATTTACTGCCCTGTGATTGCCAAGAAAGCAGATTAGACAAAGTAATGGGACATAAATAAAATAGTTTATCAACACATGGGAATGCCTCATTGGCCGTGAATGAAATGTTGGCAGGCATCTGGAAGAACAACAGAAGACCCGTCATTCTTGACAAGGGAAGCACTGGCCGTGTGCTTACAGAAAGACATTTCATCATAATTAGTCAAGGCAAAGCAGCCATTTTTTGTCTGTCATTAAACCTCATATCTGTGAAGCAGTGACATTTTGTCCCAGTGCACCACATAAGCATGCTGTGACTGATAATGACTGATAATTAGGGCTAATTAGTGGGCAGCTTTCTTCTTTTTCAAAGTGATTTACAGTATGATCCTCCCCACCAAGAGGGGAGGCAACCCTCTTTGAGCTATAAGGCCAAGTCAATTTCAGAGCACTTCTTGAGGGCCACACTCCAGTGATAAGTAAACTATATTTTATCCTTACGGGTAACATTTCAAACCTTTAGACTTGCATACATTTTGTACAAAACTAGCAAACAGTTGATTCATGAAGAAGAGAGCATGCCTTCTGTGGAAGCCCAGAAACCCAAAAGAGAACTCCATGAAGGTCAACTTTGACCCCAGGCCCTGAGTTTCTTACCTCTGTCCTTCATGTATACTCAGAAGTAAACCATGCGATTCAATTGTTCTCACATTAAGTGAGTATAGGGCCACAGACTACACTTACCTACCTTACAGTATTACATTATATGTCTTCTTTATGTAAAACTCCAGCCTTTGTACAAAAGGAAGGGTGACTCCGTGACCCATGACACGCAGAGGTCACACTCAAATTTTATTTTTTAGAAGTAGTGAGGGAGCCAGGAGGGATTCCATTATAACATGGTTTGTTGTTGTTGCTTATCTGAAGTTGACAATGATCTATTGTGATCTTACAAATGACAAACATCCAGGATTATCAGACATCTACTGCCCAAATCAGACCTTGAAGACACAGGGCAGCCATGGTGTCCTTGATTGAATCAATCCGCCTGTACTGTGATCTCCTTCTTTTCCTACTTCCTTCCACTTTTGCAAGTATTATCATCTTTTCCAATGTGTCACATTGTCTCATGAAATGTCCAACATACAACATCTTCAGCTTAGTTATCCTGGTTTCTAGTGATAGTTCAGGCCTGATTTGCTCTATGACTCATTCATCTTTTTAGCAGTCCATGGTATTCATAGATCTCTCTTGCAGAACCACATTTCAAATGAATTGATTTTCTTCCTGTCAGCTTTCTTCATTGTTTGGATTTCACAACCATACATATAACCTGGAAATTACATGGCTTGGATGATTCTGACTTTAGTATTTAATTATATATCCTTACATATGAGAATGTTACCTAGTTCCTTCATAACTGCCCTTCCAGGTTATAGTTTTCTTCTGATTTCTTGATTACAGTCTCCATTTTAATCAATGACTGAGGTATAGGTATAGGCCAATGTATAGAAAATCTTTACTTATTTTGGTGTCATCATTTCCCACTTAAAAGTTAAGTAAATTTTCTGTTTTCTAGATATTTAGCTGTAAACCTGCCTTTGCACTGTCTTTCGTGACCGTTCAGTAATCATTCCAGGTCTTTACTATTTCTGCTAGTAGTATGTATCATCTGCATGTCTTAAATTGTTGATGTCCCTTCCTCCAATTTCCACACCTCCTTCCTCTAAGTTGAACCCCACTTTGCATATTATATGTTCCACATACAGTTTAAACTGATAGGGTGATAAAATGCAGCCTTACCTAATCCCCTTGCCAATTGGAAACCATTCCATCTTATTCTGTCCTGACAGTGGTAGCTTGTCCAGAGTATAAATTATATATCACGACAATTAGATGTTATGACACACCCATTACTTTTACAATGAACCATCATTTCTCATGATCCACACAGTCAAAGGCTTTATTATAAAGTATAGGTTTGTTATCTTAATCAGTCAGATTGGTAAATCAGACTAAAAACAATTAATTTAATGTTCTTTCATAATGAACTTTAAATGTCTATTGTTGTTTCAAATAATGATGGGCGGGGGGGAGGTTTAAACCAAAGGTCTTGGTCTGGATATTCATTCAGGGACTTGAGATCAAGTTGCAAATTTTACAGCTTGTCCCACATCTCATCTCTCCAGCATCCCTTTGATTTCCATTGATTTGTTCTCCAAGAAGATGATTTATTATGTGTATGTTTTTGAACTAAAATGTAATGGTCTCATCAGGAGTTTTTCATTTCTCCTGGAAAAAAGAGAGAGAGAGATGGTGGAGTGGGTGAGGGTGGACCTGAGAGAAGGAATGGGGATGGAAAGAAGAAACTGGGATTAAAGATCAGTATTTGGAGGGAATGTAATCTTCAGTGTATAATTACATCTATCTCTCTCTCAGTCCAGAGCAGATGCTTGAACTATTTCATGGTTTTATTACTTTCTTGAAACCAGCTAATGAAAAATTGCTTGCTTACAAGGTCATGGTTTCCATTTTATTTTCTTATTGGCTCCTTTCCATACATACCCCATCCTTTTTCCTTTTGGTTGCATCAGCAAGATGAGAGTTTGCCAGCCAAATATCTTCAGTAAAAATTAGTATTTCAAACTTGTGCAAAATTTCATGGTAAATTAAAAACATTTATGGACTTCAGACTCTGCTGGCAAATTAATAAAGACCTCCATAAATCTTTTCTATGATTTATAATGGGCCAGAAAAAAAGAGACAGAAGGCATATCAATGGCAATTCTTTGCCTTGAGTAAGCAGTGCTTTCTTAATTAACAGATCTTTTCCCCCTTATTACTGATATGAAGGGAAAGCAGTCCAGATATATAGAATATGCATATTAATACAAATTCTAGCATTAACATTGAACCAAATGTTTTTTTCTAAAAAATATTTTATTTTTGCTGGGATGGTGGACTGTCCAGGTTTCAGTTTTCTGCCTTCTTTTAGCAACTGTTGCTAATGTCAGACATAATTCCTCCTCATGGATTTCCCCCCCCCCCCACAACCTCATGTGTGGATATTGGTATTTTTAAATATATATATTTAAAAGAAAAGTCCCTACACTTTCTAATGGTATTACAATGACAATTTTATTACCCTCATAAACCTTTTGCAACTTCCCTGCCGTGCACTGTAATTTCACCAAAGCTGGCAGCAAAATAACCCTCTTAAATGATATTTATATAGAATTCAGATGAATAGACTTCAGAATGAATGCATTTCTCATTTTGTAATAGGGAAACTTTTTCCCTTCGCTTTTGCCAAGTACAAAGAAAAAAGCAGAACCATTCAACTATTTGTCAACTCCCATTAGAAACATTTAATAGTAATAAAATTTACCGATTTGGTTTCCAAAAGATGCTGCCAGAGAAGTTCATGATTATTAAATAAGTACTTCAATGCAGTTTGCCTTATATGCCTTTGAACCTCATTTCACAAAAGAAGCAGCGATCTTCTTCTGAGTCAGCAAATGGGAAACCATTCATATCAGTTAGGCATACTAAATAAAAATGAAAATTCATTTCAGTAGTAACAATCTATAAAATGCTCCACATAAATTTCATAACTAAGGTATACAATGTACACTGTGAGTTAGCAGAACATATGGAGTTTATTCCATTAACCTCAGCTAAAAGCAGTAAATTTGATTGTATTTCTTTGACCTTAAATGAGTCAAGGTCACATTTTGTGTTTAACATATAGTGGTCTTTTTTTTAAAAGGGAGAAAGAAATGTTTAATGTTACAGTCAGTAATTATTTTAAAAATCTGCTAAATGAATGAAATTCTTAAATGAAAACACAAACATGTTCGTAAGTAACACTGCATTTCCAACACGACAGGGCTAATTACTAATCGAAAAATACAATCACCTTAATTAGTGGTATTCATTAAGTATCTGATCCACAGCATGGGGAAAGTTACTTTTTTGGACTAAAGCTCCCAGAATCCCTATTACGCATGGCCACTGGCAGAGTGATTCTGAAAACTGTAACCCTCAACTTCTGAGTGCTGCTCCTAAATATCTCAAATATCTTCTCTCTGGTCCAGATTGGGTAGTGATTGTGGTGCCAGATAAGTATGTCTAACCCCACAACACACACACACACACACACACACACAAACTCAAAAGACCTTGAGGGAACAAATGAATTTCCAGGACTTGAAAAACAAAAAATCATTGGTTCCTAAACTCACCCTTGGTAGTTCTGGCAGTGTTACCATACATGCAAGCTGCCCCGGTTCCCTTTTTTGTTTCAGAAGGGGGGGGGGGGAACCCACAACAACTCTAAAGTCATGGGCTCATCTCAAACCAATCATTCACTTTGGTCTAGCAAATTTAATACAAAAAGAGAAACAGGAATATGTAACAGTAGACAAAAATAAGGGAGAAAGTACAAGACTACTCCCCACCTCCATTTTTAAAATTAATAGCATATGGAATGGTAGATATAACAACAGAATGCAAAATACACCTGAGAAATAAATTGGAAGGAGGGAAAAGACATGAGGCAACTTCCTAATACCCATATAAAGAAGTAGGACAGATCCTTGCAATGCCAACTGTGTTACAAAATATATATAGTGTATATTAAAGTTCACAAGTGGGTATAATATTTCTTTCAGCACAACACCCAAACATGCAGTCTCAAATATTCCCTTGAAAAATAAGTATGATTTGTTAGATGTCCAGACAAAAAGTGATGCAGAGGCCCATTCCACTGGTACATGGAAAGTTAGTGAGTTCATCCTAAACAGGCTCTCCTGCGGCTTTCTTTAGCAATGAGGGCAAGGGGGTAACAAGGGGTATAGTCAAGAGAATGATAATGCCTCTTATGATTTTATCTGTGTAGCTGACATAAGCATGAAATAAAGCTTAAATAATGTATAAACCAGTGTGGTGTAATAATAATAATTAATAATTTGTTTTATTTATATACCGCTATTCCAAAGATCATAGCGGTGAACAGCAAGTAAGCTAATTAGCAAGTAAGCTAATTTGCCCCCAACAGTCTGGGTACTCATTTTAGCGACCTCGGAAGGATGCAAGCCTGAGTCGAGCTTGGGCCCTTTTTGCTGGTCTTGAACTCGCAACCTTGTGGTTTCGAGTGAATGGCTGCAGTACAGGCATTTACCCACTGCGCCACCAATTTGAGTACTGGGCTATGAGTCTGATACCAGAATTTGTGCTCTACTCTACCCTGGAAAGTCATTGGGTGGCTTTGGCAAGTCACACTCTTTCAATAAAAGGTGATGGCAATGGCAAACCCCCTTTAAACAAATCCTGTCAAAAAAGCCCCCAATAGGTTTTATTTATTTGATTTCATTTCATTTGTATGCCACCTTTCTCTCAGATTGGGTTCACCTTAGGGTTGCCATAAGTTAGAGATGACTTGAAGAGACACAGCAACAACAACAATACACAATAAGGAAGCATTGGGAATAAGGCCATTTGTCAATGCAAACTAATACTTTTTGCTAATACAAAATAATACTTTTACTACTGCATTTTGCATATACAAGAATTGTTGCATGTCTGTACCTACTATAAAACATAAAGTAATTTTTTTTTAAAAAAAAATAGTCCTGCAACAACTATTCATGTGCACAGATGCATGTACTCATGTAGCCAGAATAAAAATGGTTAAGGATTTCTGCCAATTGTCTTCAGCCCTGCACACAGTCCAAATTAATGCAAGCCAAGCTAATATATGAATACAATACTATCTAGTCCGTGAGCTGCTTTTTGCTGATGATGTTGCCCTTGTTGCCCATACAGAAGCAGCTCTGCAGCGCCTATCATCCTGCTTTGCAACAGCTGCAGAGCTCTTTGGACTGGAAGTCAGCCTGAAGAAAACAGAAGTTCTCTACCAGCCGGCACCTCAGGAAGAACACTACCCTATGGAAACACAGGGGCCATTCAGACTATCTTTCATACCGAATTGTAACCCAGATTAAAAGTCGGAAGTTCCCATTGGCACCGGTTTAAACACATCAGAATTAGGGTTTTACACACTCGATCTGGGGCAAATCCCCCTTAGAGCGTTTTTTCTGAAAATGGATTATTTTCCGTTTCTTTTAGGAAAACCCGTTTCTTCCCTGCTGCCGGCAAATGTGAGCTTGGCCCCATTCATGATTGGGTCAAGTTCAGGGGAGGGATTTAGGTCAGAGGGAGGGTGGAACATGCCTCCCCTCTCGCAGGCAGCTTTCTCTCTCTCTTTTTTTTTTTTTTTGGTAATTTTATGTTTGACAGATTATGCGAATGCTTGTTCTACAGGTTGATACATATTGACAGAATGTGTCTGCTTGTGCCACATTTCCCTTTCATTTGCTTGCTGCCAGCATGGCAGGTCACTTTGTAAGTGGCATTTTTTTAAAAAAAAAAAAAATTTGTGTGTGTGTGACAGAATATGCGAATGCTACAATGCGAATGTTACAAATGTTTTCCTTTCAATTTGGCAAATTGATACAATGTGTGAATGCTTTTGCTACATATGTGTATGTAAGGAGAGATGGCATTCTGAAGTGGCAATCAGAGGGAAAGCAAAGAAAGAGGATGCAGAGATGGCATTCAAGTGGCCTCCCCTGCAAGCAAAATTTGTTATTATTATTATTGTTGTGACAGATTATGCGAATGCTTTGGGCTGGAAGGGAAGGGAAGGAAAGAGGTTCTAAAGAGGAGGAAATGCTGGACTGGAAGTGAAGGGGAAGCTAGAGGCTGGCATTCAGAGGGAAGGCTGTGGAAACCCATGACTTTCGGGGAGTCACACTCTCTCAGTGTCAGGGCAAAGGCAATGGCAAATCTCCTCAGAACCAGTCTTGCCAAGAAAACCCCAGGATGGGGTCATTTTAGGCTTGCCATAATTTGTAATGACCAAAATACACACAACACACACACACACACCTGGAGGTTTTTAATTTGACAAGTTGACAGAATATGTGTACACTGCCGCCAGTGTTTTTTTTTAAAAAGGAGGGGGGAAAGCACCCATTTGGTTGGCCAATGGCTGTAGGATATGTCACCTTTGACGAAAGCGGAAGTGAATTTGATTGACAACAAAGGAGGCTCCATTTTAAAGTGGTACTGCAAATGTAACCTTCAGAGGGGCAAATTGCCCCAATCAAGGTAAGGATAGTGGGCACTTGTAACTGGGCTGATTTGGTATTGGGGCAATTGGAGCTAGCCAGTTCAGTGCAAATGGGCTAGTGAGAATGGGGCCAGAAATGCCCTAAATGAGGATCTATATGGCTTTCAGACAAGAGACTGATGCTCTAAGAGGACCAAAAGCCAGTTCCAAATGAATTTTTAAAAATAAAACCCCCAAAACCTAGCATAGTCCTAGAATGGGCTCTTGGGTGGACAAGGTGGAGTAACTCAATTGAAGTTCCATTGTAGTCAGTGCTGTGCGGACCACTTGAAATTTATGCAGTGACTAGGGAGAAGAGAGAGCAAATTACACTTGGAAGTTACACCATCATGTTTTTTGAATTGAAGTCTCAAAAAAAGAAGAAGAAAAGGCAAGGTTTCACATTTAGAATGAATGTGCTTTAACTAATGGATCCCCATATATCACTAACTCACATTAACCCTTAAGCATGACAGTTTCCTCATTTTACACCGGTGTCCAATTAATTCTGAACAATAAAATATCATCCTTTGCTGTGCTGATGTCCCTGTATGATACTTTCCTCCATGTGTTGCAGAGAGGCTTGGTGGGGTGACAGAAGGCAAGCTGTGAACACAAGTAGACTTTTTGATGGAATTCTTTTACAGGATATATAGAAGAGAAGATCATCCATCACAGTTATAAGCCATAAAGCTGACAAGAAAAAAGAAAAAGAAAATATGACTGGTTGGGTTGAGGGGATAGAGGGGAGGCCAGTGAGAGAACCATAAAATGAAAATTTCATGATAAATTAGTTTGTATTTTCTATTTTCATTTCTGACACATGGAAGGAAATGCTCCATGTTTTCTTAAGGAAGTGCAAATTTCTCCACTTCATCCATTTTAAATCCTCACCCTTAGGCATTTTGTACTGAACCATAAAAGCTAGGATACCTTAAATGGCCATAATGATTCCCAGTGGATTTTGGCCTCATCATCTCACTAACAGTTCAGCAGAGCTCAAAAGGAAAATCATTTTATAGCAATTTGGCATCATCCATTTGCAGAAAGAGGTTCATATGGAGCATCAATTTGTTCACATGGTTTCTTTACCATATTTGATGAAATATAAGATGGAACTGGAACAAGCACCTAAAGAAAAAGGGCCATAAACTTTGAAACAGAGCTATAAAAAACACACAGCATGTTAACGTGAAGCAAGTTACAGACTTAAAAGAATTTGTGATGGCTTGCTCATATATCAGTCCCACAATAGGGCTGTGATTTGCAGATGTTTGTTGGCATATCTGTTTTTTAAATTTGTTGTTCTCCTTTTGCTGAAGGTGCAAGGTGTGGATCTGGTTGATGATGATGATGATACAGACAAAACTGGGAATGAGAAACCAATACAAGAGTAGGGGTGGCGGGAGAGACAAGAGAAGGTTTGGGAATACACCAGTAATATTGCATGCATGAAGTGAGTTTATGGCAGAAAGTGTTCATTTCTGTTTGTTAAACATAACACTTACTATCAATGCGCCAATGTTACATTTTAATAGTGTTCTCTGGATCTAGTAGAGCCATCAAAATAAAACTGGGCCTAATCACGTTGTTAGTACCAGCTAGAGACGAGCCATTGAATCAGTTGGATTTACCTGCATGTTGACTCACCATTTTAACAACTAGTTTAAAGGATTGACTCTAGTGGGGACTAACCAACAGTATTCCACTCTTATATTAGCACATTTAGGCATGAATCCTATTGATACCAAATCAGTGATCTTTACCTAAGTGTTGATTTACCATTCAACAATCAGTTTAACGGGTCTGTTCTAGTTGATACTGCCTATAGAATTCAGAATTAAGGAGCAGGTGACCATCCTTTCCAAACCCATGTCTCCTAGATGTTTTGAACTGCAGTTCCCATCAGTCTCTATCAACATGGTCAATGGTCAAGCATGTTGTATGCCAAAGAATTGGCATATAACATGCCAATAGCCACCTTGAGTCCTTGTACCAGGGGGAAGGTGGAATAATAATAATAATAATAATAATAATAATAATAATAATAATAATAGAGATTATTAACTTGGGGTAGGGTGGATTAAGCAAATATACTTGCTACTGTGGCTATAGCAAATAGTTATAGATCTGACGTTGTTTTATGGTCCGTTCATAATACACAATTATAGCAGTATGATTGTACTTTAAATCCCATGGCTGCATCTTATGGAATCCTGGGACTTGTTGTAAAATCTTAGCATGCACTGTCTGACAATTCTAACTATCCCTCCCAAAACTGCAAATTCCAAGAATCCATAGGATGGAACCATGACAGTTAAAGTGAAATCAGAGTGTTATCATTATGTAATGTGAAAGAACCCTTAAACATGCTTATGTTTTAGAAAGCCAGTTAAAAGGTGAAGAGAATCCCAATCAAAGTGATCTCACTTGCATCTGGCTTTCCCCCCCCCCCCCCTCTGTGCTGGGGACCATTTTCTTCTGATAAGTAATGTCATTGATCTATATTACATTGAAAGCACTGTGGGATGCTTAAAATGGTGGACCTGTGCTGATTGAAATAATGAAGAGGGGCAGGCAGAGCTTGGAAGGTTCACTTTTTTTTACTACAACTCTTAGAATTTCCTCCTCTTAGCATGGCCAGTCTATGCTGCAGTCTAAAAAAGTAATTGTCCAAACCCCAGGTCCAGTAATTTATAAACAAAAATTATATTGGTGATTACAATAAATACAGTAGATAAAATAGTTAATTGTCTCATTGTTAGACCTACCTTTTCTTTCTGGACACTTTTCCCCCATATTTTTTTTGGCACTATTAATAGTTCCAAGGGTTAATTTTCTAATGTGCATTCCCTGAACAGGACAATATAGAATAGGTCCCTTGCTTTATTTAAGCCGTCCTGGGTCCCTTCCTGGGAGAAAAGTCACATAGAAATAAAATAACATAACATAAAATAAAATTTATCTACAGTTCTAAAATTAGACAGGTCAGGAAACAATATCTATTGTTGCTGCTGCTACTACTACTACTAATAATAATTATTATTATTATAATAATAATTTCTCTGCATTTTCCCAGTCTAGGACTCAAGGCAAACATTAATAGCTTTAAAATTAGTATCATACAATAATTTAGAATACAATTAAGGTAACTACAGAAATAAAAGCAGCTAAAAGCATTACTAAATAAATAAAATTTATCTACAGTTCTAAAATTAGACAGGTCAGGAAACAATATCTAATGTTGCTGCTGCTACTGCTATTGATGATGATGATGATGATGATGATGATGATGATGATGATGATGATAATAATAATAATAATTTCTCTGCATTTTCCCAGTCTAGGACTCGAGGCAAACATTAATAGCTTTAAAATTAGAATCATACAATAATTTAAAAAACAATTAAGGTAACTACAGAAATAAAAGTATCTAAAAGCATTACTAAATAAATAAAATGTATCTACAGTTCTAACATTAGACAGGTCAGGAAACAATATCTATTGTTGCTGCTGCTACTGCTATTAATGATGATGATGATGATGATGATGATGATGATGATGATGATGATGATAATTTCTCTGCATTTTCCCAGTCTAGGACTTGAGGCAAACATTAATAGCTTTAAAATTAATATCATACAATAATTTAAAATACAATTAATGTAACTAAAAGCATTACTATTAAAAAGAAAACGAAATCTATATACAGTACTACTGCACATTTTCTCTGAGCAATCACCTTTCAGGGCATAATGAAACAAGGACTTCGTCTGCCTACTAAAAGCTATCAGGGAAAGTGCCAGTCTAACATCTCTAGGAAGGGCATTCCAGAGCCTGGGAATATCCACCAAGAAAGCCATCTTCCACGTTCCCAGGAGATGCACCTATGAGGGTGGTGGGACAGAAAGGAGGGCCCAAAAGATCTCAAAACATACGGGTGAATACAGTCATTCAAATAACCTAGACAAGCAATGTATAGGGCTTTATAGGTTGTATAGATCCGTGTATTACCAGTACTTTGAATTATGGCTGGAAACAGACTGGCAGCCAGTGGGCTAGCACTTCTGTGCTCTCTCTACCCAGGCCCAGTTAACAATCTGGTGGCAGTTCTTTGGATCACCTGCATTTCTGAATACTCTTCAAAGGTAGATCCATGTACAGCCCATTACAATAATCCAAAGGTAAATAAGGTGTGTATCACTACAATGCACCCACATTATACGCGGGTGTGGTTTACGCGGCTTCCAACATACTCTGGAAGCCTACATCAGAAGAAGCCTCTGTGTGGCAGGAAGGGATAATGGGGTGCACACCCATGGCATACACTCCATGGAACCCCGCGGGCATGAGCTCCATTACTTCTAATGGGGCTTGACTTTATGCGTTTTTTCCCTTACGTGGGGGTCCGGAACGGATCTCCGCGTAAGGGAAGGGCACACTGTATGGCCAAATCCAATGTCTCTAGGAATGGGAGCAGCTGGTGCACAATCATTAACTGTGCAAATGTCCTCCTCATCACTGCCAAAATCTGAACTTCCAGGTGCGTGGATGAATCCAAAAGTACAAGCTGCAAATCTTGGATTTTCAAGGGAAGTATCACCTCATCCAGCACAGGCTAAATCCCTATTCCCTGGTTTGCCTTTCATCTGACTGGCAGTGCCCCTTTCTTGTCTGGATTAAATTTCAATCTATTCACCCTCATCCAGAATTGAGATGGAAAAAAGTAACAAATCTGAGTGTCATTAACATACTGATGTCACCACATCCCAAAACTTCAGACAGACTCTCCCAGCAGTTTCATGCAAATTTTAAATAGCACGTGGAACAAACCCTGGGGCACCTCTAACACCAAGAAGTCAAACACATGTCCCCCAACACCATCTTCTGGGTTTGCACCTCCAGACAAGGAAGGAATGGAATCATTGAAAAAAGCACCTCCAAGTCCCATCCCAGCAAGGCAGCACAGAAGACTATCATGATCAATGAGATGAAAAGCCACTGAGAGATCCAGCACAACCAATAAGCACACATTCCCACTGTTGGTTCCCAGTGTAAGGTATCCACCCAGGCAACTCAAGCTGTCTCTGTCCCATTGTGTGGCCTGAAACCAGACTGAAATGGATCTAGATAATCCATCTCATGCAGAAATTCCCAGAGGAGAGTGGCCAGCAAAATTCCAGTATCTTACCCAAAAGTGGAATATTGGAAACTGGCTGGTAGTTTCAGTAATGGTCTTACAACTGCCTCCTTTAAACATGATGGAACTCTTGCTTGTGTTGTTGTTTTTGTTTAATGTTATGCAGGATACATGTGTATGCCTTGACCCAGCATTGCAACTCAATACTCAGGTGGCAAAGAAAAATTCTGACTCAGAAAATGATCATTAATAATCAATAACCTTATATTGTACCTATTACATTTCTTTTTTCTCACTTACTCAAGAGTATGGGTGTTCTGATTCAACAGAGACCTATTATTTTTCCATGTACAGGTCAGTCTTAAGGTCACCTACATTATGAAAGAATTCCAGCACATCATTTCATTGTGCTGAACTTGCCAAAAACTCTGTAACTGATTTACCCCCTCCCCAGCACCGCCACCTCTAGTTGCCTGCAACATACTGACATCCTTAATAAATCCAAAGAAACCACCAGGAATTTTTATTTTCTACATTCCCAATTGGAGATCTGAATAAGGTGCCAATTTATATGATAGAACAACACCTACACAACAAGCTTGGTAGAACATTAAACCTCTCCATATTTTAAAATCATAATTCCAGATGCTTTTATCTCCTGTTCTTTTTCCAATGACCTTTTGCTTGAAAGTCAATTTGTCAGTTGACATCCAGCATCTGAAAGAATCATCAAAGCCAGAAATATTGAAAATGTTCTGAAAATGGTGTTTCTAACACAAGTGCAGTATTGTTGTTAGTGTCTTGATGATGGAAGCACAACTCCCACTTCTGGCTGCAATTTTTAAATAAACACACACACCCTGAAGATATAGTATGCATGTTGTCTTTTTACCATTCCAGGAAATTTGTGTACTGTCTCAGAAACAATCCCTATAGACAGACCTAAGAGATTTCTAATAGTAGTAGTAGTAGCAGTATTCCCAAAAATGGCTGTAGGTGGTTGGCACTCATTTTAGAGCATTACTACCATTTTTATTGCTGTTTTATCATATGGTATTAATCTTAAGGATACTGAAAACCTCAAAAAAGTTATGATACAATCCCTTTGGGTGTGAAAAATTCTGTTTTTCATTTTATTGCATTTCTCTGAATCCCATTTGGTTTCTTTTCCTGTTGTTTCAGATAATTTTTGTTCTTGTGAAGTTAAAGGCTTTCATGGCCAGCATCCATAGTTTTCTGTGGGTTTTTTGGGCTGTGTGGCCATGTTCTAGAAGAGTTTCTTCCTGACGTTTCGCCAGCATCTGTGGCTGGTATCTTCAGAGAATGCTTGCCTGGAAAGGACTTGGGTATATATATTGTGTGACCTGGAAAGGCAGGGGTGATTTTCATGTGTATTGTTCTGTTGCTAATGGCAGGCCTCAGGATGGGAAGGTCTGCAAAAGAGGATTGGTGTCTGCTTGATTAGTGCTCTTCCTTTGTTCTTCCTTTGTGGGGATTCTGAATCCTAGGCATTATTTTCCCTAGTGTACACATTTCTGTACACCTTTCTGCACTTTTAAAAGCGTGTTTGTATATATTTTTCAACTATATCCATTTATAACCATTCATGGGGTTTTAAAAAGTGTATGTATGGTTTTGCGCATATTTTATTTCTCCAAAATGCACCACTAACATCACAAATATTAACAGTTCTGGGAGGAAGGTACAGTGTGACTGACAACAAGACTAGTGTTTTAACTCTTGTGGAAAATCTCAGTTTTCCACAAGAAATTAGCAATCACTGTTTAGCAATATTGGCATCAGTGCCCTCCTCTGCCATTCCTGCCAGTTCTGTCCTCCTTCTGTGGTATCATTCCAGCTACAATCTTATCCTTACCTCACCCATACTCTCAGAAGTGGATTTGCCATAGGACATTCTTTTAATGGGCCAGCAGATGAACAGTGACTGGTTAGTATGCTAGTAATGCTATTTAAAGAGAAACGTCTTGATAACATGTATAGGAAATGCACAACAAAATTGTGTTAAAACAGAATATTATCACAAGACCAGAGTGTGCAACAAAGTGTGCATGGCATTCAAATATAAACTGTATTCCTTCTCTAAGCTTTCCTGAAGTTGTTAATCATATGTCATACACCAATTTTTCCACCACATTACACACCTCAGAAGAAGGATGCAAGAAACTGTCCCTCAGGTTACATTTGTTTTATTTGACAGTACTGTGTTTGATAATACTCTGTCTAAAGGACTGTCAGAAGAAAGTTCAAACACATACTGATCTAAACATAAATAACTCCAAGATGGAAGAGTAGAAGCCTTGAAGTGAACTATCAACAATTAGCATATGGAGCCTTTTCACATTGCACATTTATAGTGCTATAGTGATTTGATTGTGTATTCCCGCATGGCAAGGGTTGTATTGGATGCCCCTTGTGATCACTCCCAATTCTATAATTCTATGATTCCACTTTTAT
Source organism: Sceloporus undulatus (assembly GCF_019175285.1). Classification (NCBI taxonomy): domain Eukaryota; kingdom Metazoa; phylum Chordata; class Lepidosauria; order Squamata; family Phrynosomatidae; genus Sceloporus; species Sceloporus undulatus. The sequence continues at coordinate 41,872,232 of NC_056522.1, read as the reverse complement.
TGTCTTTGCTCCATCCTATGGAATTCTGGGAATTGCAGATTAAGAGGGGTATTTTGAATTCTCAGACTGAGAATCCCAGCAGCTCACCAAACTACAAACCCCCAGGATTCCATAGCATGTACCCATAGGACATAAATAAAGGGAAATTGTTTACTGTGAATGAGTCCCTAGTTTAGAGGGATACTCAGCATGCTAGGATCAGAGGGCAAATTCCAGCAACACTAACATGAAGGGTTGTTCCCAGCAGGAGGTGAGGCCAGGAGGATTTCTAATCCATTATCCATAGTAAAGGAGCACTTCACAAGGTTGCACCACTTGCCAGTCATGACATTTGAAGTGGAATCATAGTGTTTTAACTGTGTAGTGTGAAAGGGCCCCTGAAAAACAAAATGAGCAGCCATATATGTCACCTAGCTGCAGTCTTCCCTGTGGCAGTAGGATAGATTGTATTTGTGCTGGAATAATAGTAATTATTTGAATCCTTACAATCATACACAGAAACTGATATATGCATGGTTTATACAAACCTATGCTCTCTTTCTGTCTTTCGGTGTGATTGGGATTTTTTTCTCCCTTTTTTGTGGTCAGAAACCTGAGAAAGTAATTCCCAGTAATCCTGGCATGCAAGTTAGTTCTATGGGGAAGGGAAGGGAAGGGAAGGGGGGCAATGGAAAGACTAAAAAGTCAGTTGTCTCACAATGTGTTCCCCAATTTTGTGAGGGGGAATTTTGACCTGAGGGAACACCTGGGAATACAATGAAAGCTAGTGTTTGGGATGGCTTCTCTTTGAGCCAGTGTTTCTCAATCTTTGCCCCTTCAGATGTTTTGGACTTTCAGTAATCCCTGAGCATTGACCACGTTGCCCAGAGAATTGGAATTTAAAATCCAAAAACATCTGGGAGGCCAAAGGATGAGAGCCAGTGCCTTAAAATGAACTCCTCGAGGCTTAATCAAATGAGGCCCAAGTTCATTTTAGACACTCTGAAGCAAACCCTGGGAATCTGTACTACTACTTCCTTGATAGCCACTGGGGTTTGGTTCCAGGGCCCTCTATGGATACCAAAATCCATGGATGCTCAAGTCCCATTAAATATAATGCATAGTAAAATGGCAAAATCAAGGTTTGCTTTCTGGAATTTACATCTTTTAAAAATATTTTCAAGCCATGGATAGCTAAATCTGAGGATAAAGAATCCATGGATATGAAGGGGAGAGTGTACTACCAACAAATGTTGAGTGTTTCACAGAGCATTGGCAATCCCATGACCAGCTCATCTAAAATCCCATGATCAACTCATCCAAAGGTAGTACAGGAGAAAATTAACCTAGCTAATGAGAATTAAGCCATTGCCACAGACTAATAATGGGAATAATTCAATAATGAAACAGTGCACCCGTGCCATACACAGGTGCATCATATGCAGCTTCCTGTTTACACAGAAGCCACGTCACCATTAAATGAGTGATGCATCCGCACTAAACATGCACACCGTACCACCACAAGAACGAGCTTCATTATATTGAATGAGGCTCGAGCTTACGTGGGATTTGCCTTATGCGGGGGATCCGGAATGAATCCCCCGCATAAGGTAAGGCGCCACTGTATTACAATCATTGTATGTGATAGAGTATGGATTTGCATTTTACACCATGATCAAAACCTTCTGCAGAAAAAGTTGAAGAATAAAAAATAAAACCACAAAAAGAGACGCAGAGAGAAACCAAACAAAAATCTGCAAGATGCAACTTAGGAAAAGACACCCTACTTCTCCTCTGACAAATACTGCACATTCCATAGAACTTGCTCAGGCCACTTCCTTCCCTATGGGGCTGCTGCTTGACTTTCCCAAAGCTGATATTAATATCACAGACCATTATAATATAGTTATTTTCATGGAAGCCTGGGAGGAAGTCACGTGGCATTAATTGGCCCCAGGTGACATGAAGGTCTCCATTTAGGTTGTTGTTTTTGCACATATAAGCAGCAATGGAGTGGAACAAGATGAGGAAGTCGCAGTGATTGTCTTAAATGAGTGATAACCTTTTTCATGCCTGTTTGGTTAAGAAATTATTATTCCCCTCCACCACCACTGCATTTAATTGGATGAACATGTGGAGCAATTTCACCAAAGGCAGATGCTGCACACGTAACATTAGCCAATTCACATTATTAAGAAGAGAGATGTGCTTGCTGACAGTTTTTCAAATATGAAATAGGATCCTGGGGGTCGGGGGGGGGGGGGGAGAGAAGAGGGGAAACAAGTGTTCATCCTATCCAGAAGGTGGGCAGGGCTAGGAGCAATTGTTCCAAATAACAGGATGTTGACTTTAGGCTTAAGCAATGCATTAGAAAGTACTTCCAAAGTGTTTTGCAGATGGATCCACCAGCCCATTTATGAACAACATTAGGAACAGCTTGTCATCTGTGACGCAGATTCAATTTTTATTTAAACTACAAGTATAATTAGGGTATAATATTCATTCATTCATTCACTCATTCATTCATTATATGTCAGTATTATATGCTGACTTATCTCAGAAGTGATTTAGGAAAACATAAACAAATAAATAAAAACAACATGCACCTCTACAATCAATAATAGGATTTTTTTTAAATATTATAAATATTATTTACCAACTACAATGCTTCTTTCACTTCTTCACATACTCCATCTATTGCTATATGTTCTCGTCCAAGCCTTCTCAGTCACATCCATTCATCATTCTCCCTCTTCACCTCTTCTTCCTTCACTTTCACCTTCCTTTTCCTTTATTCTCTTCCATTTCCCACATCTTTTCACTCTCTAATACTTTCTAGTCTTCTTTCCCCCTACCCCTCCTATTCCTTCTGCCACTTCTATTCCTATCCCCATCTCTCTCTCTATCTATCTCTGCCTTCTCTCTTTATCACACTTCCCCCTACCTTCTTCCACTTACTCAAACTTTCCATCACTTCCCTACACCCACTTCTCATTCTTCACTCATTCTTACCCTGCCTTTCTTCCTTGTCTTCTCTTTACTATTTCATGACTTCCTAATAAACTTCCGTGAGATACTTTACTCAACATTTCATCTCTTTGTTTATCCAATCCATTTATAAATCAAGAATTTCATTTCTAAACCATTTCTATTCTATTTAAAGCTAATCTATTTACACGTATTATTTTCTACATCTGGAAACTTATTGTTGCTGTCAGCCCACACAGATTTTTTTTAAAAATTATAACTGAATTTCACAAAGCTTTGAAACTGTACATTCCTACATTAATTCCTTTTTTCTTTTTTGTTAAAATAGTTTAAAATAGTTTTTAACAAAAAAGAAAAAAAATAATTAATATAGGAATGTACATTTTACAGGCTTTGAGAAGAAGGTCATTAAGAAGGAGGTTAGAGTTTCAGAGCCTAAGAAAGACCCCCTCATATCCTCACCAAATGTACCTGTAATAATGGTACTTATTCATTTTACTGTTGGTTTGGTTTCTGTCTGTGTCTCTTTTTGTTGTGTTATCTCATAGAAAAAAATGTCTTGTTCCTTTTTGTTCTTCAGCTTTCAACAATGTAGAGAAAGGAAACCAATACCAGCCAGGGGTTCGAGATGAACTCAGACTCGCATCCTGCCAAGGTTGCTAATATGATTACCCAGCTTGTTGGGGAAAATTGGCTTACACATTGTAAACCACTTAAGTGCACTAATAAATGGTATAGAAATGTACAGTGCACGCGCAGGCACAATATATGCGGCTCTCAGCATACTACATTATTGCTACTTGCTATTGTTATAGTATGAGCCAGTACAGCGGCTGTTTTGAATAGGCCAAATCCAGGTTCTTTTTTTGTATTCAATGCACAAGAAGATGAAGTGCAAAATCCTTCTCATGGGCAAAAAGGCCCGATAGACCTGAGGTGCATGCTACTGGCCCTTATATCAAGTCTTGAGCACTATGTGAGTTTGCATTCAGTTTAGGTCCAGACTATGTGAAAGAATGTATTTCCCTATATGAGCTTGCCTGGATTTTAAGATTCTTGTGGGGGAGGGACTGCTTTCTTTTCATCCCACTGTCATTACAGGCATATTTGGTGAGACATGAGTGACAGCCTTCTCAATGGCTGGTCCCAAACTATGAAATTCCCTCCTACAGGCTGGGCCTCTCACTGCTCTCTTTCTACTATCAAATAAGGGCCTCTACAGACAGATGGCTCAACGCTGCCCCTTTGAGGCCCGGATGGAGGCCTCAGCAACCAGACACTACATTCTCTGGTGGGAGTAAAAAGTACCCACTTCCCAGTGGGTTCTTTTTGCAACCTGGAAGGGGTGCCATGCCATGATGATGCCCCTTTTGTCCAGCACCATGTGGGTGCTGTGCTGAAAGGATGTCATCATGGTGCACACCGTCTGGATGGGCGTGCGCCATGATGGTGCCCCGATGGAGAAAGTAGCATGTGGACAATTCATCCTACTTAAACCCTAATGCGCACGCAGGCCGGCACAAAATGCGAGTCTTTATTGCCCCTCAGATACCTTTTTGTTTGAAAAGACATTTGGTGACTATGGGCCTCAACAAACCAGTACTAAACGCCAACCTCAGAGCAGAGTGGGGGCGTGGCGTCCTCACAATGCATGCCCCGACGCTGCCTTGATGCTGTGCAGCAGACCACATGGCGGATAGCATCATGGCGCTCCTTTGGCACTGTGTTCAGATGATGCACGCCAAAAGGAGCACCAAAAAGCCATGGCGCTGGCAGCTATGGTGCCCTTTCTGATTTTTGCGGCTCTTTTTTTATGCCACAGAAAGACCAGACCAGGGCTGTGGCATGCACTTGCCACGGCCCCCATCTGGCTAGGAAAGGGGTGGTGTCTCGCCGCCCCTTAGGGGCTGTCTGCACAGCCCCTAACTGCAAGAGCAATAATGTCTTTTAGTGGAGTGCTTGTACTGAACTCTTATTGTTATTATCATGTTCTATTAATTATTTTACAACATGATGTTGGAGTGAGATCATTATACCCTGCTGCTAGAGATGACTCCTTGAGTGAGGTTAATGGTAACATGATAAGAAACACCCTACTGTACATACGTCTCTTCATTTCCCAGCCCTGACTCATAAAAGGCTAGATTGATACTTTTCATGACTATAGGACAGTTTGCTCATGTAAGCCTCATGTAAGCTGGCTAATGATCAGGATTCTTGCCATCAAAAAAACAAGGGGTCTAGGCCAGGATATGCAACCTTTTTAGTTATGAAGGCCACATCAAGTGTCAGCTGCAGTGGAGACTGCACATAATACAAGAATAGATATATCTCACTGTGCACAGGAATATGGTCACAGAGAGAGGTGTACAGGTAAAAATTAAGAAGCAGAAAACTTGGAATGCATATACTCAGTAGTTTCTACTTTACACATATCTTTAAGAGTTTAGGCAGAGCATTTATCAAGTCATTCCCTATTTGTTAGTGCTTGAACTTTATCACACCCGTATTTTTTACTGTTACGGGAACTGAAAGAGGACACTTGTGTGAGTGTGCAACCAGCCAAAAATGGATTTTACCACACACCAAAGCATCCTCCAAAAGGCCCCGTTCCATCACCCGGCACCAAGCCGTTCCCTTTTAGTGCTGACGGGCGCCATTTTTGCCTGACGGCTTGGTGTCAGGTGACGAAACGGGGTCTTTTGGAGGACGCTTTGCTGTGCAGTAAAATCCATTTTGGCTGGTCGCACGCGCACACATGAGCGTCATCTTCCAGTTCCCGTAACGGTGAAAAATATGGGTGCGATAAAGTTCTTAGCCATAATCTCTCTCTTTCTATATATGTCTGCAGTTAGTCTGATTTTGTTCAACCTCTATTTTGTACTCTGTATTTCTCTCTCCTCCCTTTTTGAAGAGCACATGTTACAGAGCTTCTCACCATGAGTTTTTATTTAACCTTTAATATGTGTCAGTAAGCCTAGTTCATATGGTTTTACAAAGTAAATTAAGCCTGCTTTATTTCTCTGGCACATGCTGTGTGTCTGGCATAGTAGGATCTGGTTGTTGTTCACCTTCTACTTGTGAATACTAAATACTACCTTTCACATTCCTAAACCGTGAAAGATTCTCTCCTTCTTTCAGCAATCTCCACTGCAATCATAATAGTCCTGTAAGCCTAAGAATCAAACTCTGCCCTACAGTCCACCTGATCAGCAGAGCTACAGGGGAAAGTAGGCTCCATTTTTCCAGCCTTGAGGGCCACACAGGGAGTGGCCAAAGGCTGTAGATTCTGCACTATATCCCTGAACTAGGCTGTGCTATGAAGTTGGAAATGTTATTTTTTGGACTACAACTCCAGAAACACCCAGGCAGTATTTTGGGTGTGATAATTATGGGTGTGATATTTCCAGGAGAATGTAAATTAACATATGCGGTCCAGTGGGCATTGTCGCATATTGGTGTAAAAGGAGAAAACTTATTTAAGTGACTCCTTAAAATGTTTACCAAATGCTATGAGCTGCACTGGGATATTGAAGAATCTCATGCCTCAGAGATTTCAATTAAAGGCTTGGGAAGCATCTGTTAGCTATAGGATGTTCTGCCATGATTCTATGATTTATTGCAATCCATTTGTTTCAGACAGGGAGTTAAATTTTTCTATGCAAACAAATCAATGTTTGAGCTTCAGAGATATTCTGCAGAGGTCTTACAGAATATAAAATTCAACATGAGACTGTTTTTCTCCATAAGCCACAAGGAAAGCCCTAGACTCTAAAACTGCATAATCACTGGGAATGTAAACATTGGCAGTGGCTCTTCAAGGTTACATAGAGGAATGTTTCCCAGTCCTACCTGAAGATGTCAAGGACTAAACCTAGGACTAGAGATAGCCAAAGATGCCAAGGTCTGAGCCTATATACAAAGTATGTGCTTTACTACTGAAGCAATGACCCATCTTCTATTTAGGAGGAAGAACATTCTTCAGCACACTAACCTGCCTATTGAGGCAACATAAAGAGCTGGAACAGAGCTTGGAACAATTATGTCTTTACTATAACTCTCAGAATGCCCCAGCCAGCAGGGCTAGTAGTAACATTTCCAAGCCCTAAGTCAAAATCTCCAAAAACAATTTCAACTAGCTCCATTGAAATTTCATTCCCTTAAAATTTGATTGCCCCTCAGAACTGAAGGCAAAGTGTTGCAAAAAGTTGTGCAGTTTTGCAGTACTTATCCCATAGGTCTTGCATTGCTTCCCACAATGGTGTAACAGACTGATAAAATCTGCCACCCTCAAGGTCCAACCTTCATCATTTTCACTCAGAATCTAAAACTTTACAGTACATTTGTAGCATTTGTATCATCACTTCTCACAATTGTGCAACTGATATACTTCGTATGAAAATCCTACTGTTACAGTGGGCCCTTAGTATTTGCTGGGCTTTGGTTCCAGGATCCCCTATGAATAGCAAAATTTGTGGGTGTTTAGTTCCCCTTAAACATAATAGTGTAGTAAAATGGCTGATGTAAAGGCCCTGATACAAAATGGCAAAATCAATTTGCTTTTTGGAATAGATAGATAGATAGATAGATAGATAGATAGATAGATAGATATTTTCAAGCCATGGATACTTGAATCCATGGATGAAGAACCTGTGGCCGACTGTACTTGCTGTACACAGGGCCAACTGTACTTCCTGTCAAGTTGACTTCAACTTATGGTAACTCTATGAATGCAAGACCTCAAGGTCACCCTGTTCTCAGCAGCCCTCCTCAGGTCTTGCAGATTCAGAGCTGTGGCTTTGTAGCCAAGGGTCCGTTTAGGGGAATTTTATTACTATTGTTATTAGCTCAAATATTGCAAGAGGAGGGCCTGCTACCACGGCCCTTGCAGAATCGTCTCCCGTTCTTTTCACCTGGATGTCCCTGTCTGATTGTCTTAGTGGTCTTAAGCTGCTCGGACAACAGACCTGGGGAGGGGGTAAGAGCCTCAAGCAAGGCAAACATTTGCTCTTCCTGGTCCTATGATATGTTGTGGCCTGAGTGCTGTGCCCATAACCCTTGTTGGGACCTATGGAAATGACGTGCAGTGTCCACCACGACCACCTGCAGAGTTCAACCATGTCGACAGGACACCAAGAAGAAGGAATCTGTGAAGATGTCTTCAACTAATAACGACTCTTACAAGTCTTCACTCTAAATGAGGGCTTTAATCTTCCTTTGCAGTATTTACAACATAGATATACACAGTGTATTGGACATCCGTCTCTAATACACACTATTTACACCAACCAACAATAACACAACCTCTGAGGCAGCCACATTAACACACAACCATCTCACTGCCTCTCAGTAACAGACACAGCCCACTCCAAGGCACCAACTGTCTCTCAGTGACAGTTGAGAACTGACAGTTGACAGTTGCATCAACATTCCGATGATGCCCTGTTTGAATGCTGACACATTAGCTGCCACTGGAACTGTAAATTATCTGCACAACAGCTCCCCCTAGTGGCCACACCAATGTCATCTCCTGACATGATAATCCTCTTATGCGACTCCCCAGATATGATGATGTGGGTGCCCCTCAGGGGTGTGTGTGCATGCCCTCATGCCTTGCTGGCAATGGTGGACAGGCTATTAGAGTTCATCTAGGGGTCATTAAGGGCTATCATTTATACCAAAATTTATATGGAGCAGCATGGGTAACAGCTTCCTTGATTGAGTCTATTCATCTGTAATGCAATCTTCCTCTATTACTACTGCCTTCTACCTAAACAAGTATCATTGTATTTTCTAACAAGTCATGTATTCTCATGATATATCCAAAACACAGCCAAGAGTTGCAATAAAAATGTTCCTATCTCGCCTTTTTAGCTTTTGTATTGCTAGACTGGGCTTTGGCAAGGCGAACAAATAGTTCTGGGCCCAGCCCTGGTGAAATTATGGCTCCAGAGACTCATGAAAATAACCTGAAGCAAATTGAAAATGCTGGAAATATTCCAAGTTTTGTTGTTGGGATTGGGAAGCCTGCTAAAGTATAGTAGTTAATCAAAAGTGATTAAACAGTTCTAGTCACTCAGGAATGTTGAGCATGGATACGTTAGCTTTTTTTAAAAAAAATACAATCCCTGCAATTTCCCATGGTGGTTATAAGAATCTAGGAGTTGTAGTCCATCAACATAATTTTTCCAAACTCTGGCTCCAAGGTATAGGAGATCCTGTATTCTGCATTACTGACTGTTTCTAACAAGAGGTAGACTTAAAACCTCAAATCCTACAAACGTTTATCCTACAAACATTCCATGGGGCCATTCAGACTACACTTTACCTCGAATCAGAAATCGATTCTTTCACGTGAAGTTCATATTGGCCCCAAACCTCCCACAAGCGAATCAGAGGCATGCACAAGTGTTTCATGTCAAATGCCCCTTAGCGCAGGTCATTTGCAATCGGGGCAAAAGCGGTCTCTTTTGAAAAAAACCCAGGTTCTTCTGAATATGAAGTTGCCCTCGATCATGATCGGGTCATGATCGGGTCAAGTTCAAGGGAGGGATTTAGGTCAGAGGGAGGGCAGTGGGCAGGGCATTCCCTCCCCTCATCGGGGTGAAGGACGAGGAGAAAGGAGCCAGAGGAAGGATGCAAAAAAAGGGGAATCTGACAGGAGGCAAATGACAGGAGGCAAAAATGGGGAATCGGGGTGACTGACGGGGTCAATTAAGGGCAGATCAGAGGCCAGAGCAAGCCAAGTCTCTGCTCTCCAGCAGGGAACTTTTCCTTTTGATTTTGATTTTTTAAAAGTTATTTTTGGTAAAAAAAAAAATGTGCATGTTTTTTGCTTAAGGTAGATATATATTAGAACGTGGCTAGATGCTTGTTCACTTTCCCTTTCATTTCCTCGCTTCCAACAAAGGGGAAATGCTGCAAAGGGGACTTTGCAAGGGGCTTTTTTCGAATGAATGCTACAATGCGAATGTTACAGTGTTTCTCTTTCCAATTTGGCAAATTGACAAATTGATACACAGAATGCTTTTGCTACTGTCTCTAAGGAATTCAGGGGTAGTCTAGGAAAAGCAAAGAATGCATGGCGTCACATCCTTTTCTGGCATTCCGAGGTGATGAATTCATTGTTGTTGTTGTTGTTGTTGTTGTTGTTGTTGCATGTGTATGAGGCATTCTGGGGTGGCAAGGAGGGGGATACAGGATGCAAAGATGGCATTAGCTTGAATTTGGGGTTGAAAATGGGGCCAAGGGCAGGTCATAACCTGCACTGACCCAAATGCCCACAACACACACACACATACACATACACACACAGAGAGAGAGAGAGAGAGGAGGTTTTTAAATTTGACAAAATGTGCACATTCTGGCACCTGGTTCTTTATTTAAAAAAGGAGGGGGGAAGCACACTTCCGATGCCCCAATGAGTGCTGGAAACGTCACCTATGAGATACTGAAGGCACAATTTCAAACAGTTCCAGTGAGGAAGAAAAATGGGAGGTGTCTCAAGAAACCAGGATGGATGACTAAGGAACTTTCAACTGAGCTAAATTTTAAACGGAACATGTATAAGAAATGGAAAAATGGGGAAATCAACAAAGGGGAATTGAAATAAATAGCTAGCCTGTGTAGCGGTAAAGTCAGAGAAGCTAAAGCACAGAATGAACTCAGGCTTGCTAGAGAGGTTAAGAACAATAAAAAGGATTTCTTTGGATATGTCTGCAGCAAAAGGAAGAAGAAGAAAACAGTAGGGTCATGGCATGGAGAAGATGGTAAAATGCTAACAAGGGACAGAGAAAAGGCAGAATTACTCAACACCTTCTTTGCTTCAGTCTTCCCAGAAAAGGCAAAGGGCGCTCAACCTGAAGAAAATAGAGCAGAGGACAGAATAGGGAAAAATCAGTACAAAATAAGAAAAGACATAGTACAGGAATACCTTGTTAATCTAAATGAAGTTAGGTCTCCAGGACCTGATGAACTACATCCAAGAATATTAAAAGAGCTGGCTAATGTAATATCGGAACCATTGACAATAATCTTAGAGAACTCCTGGAGAGCAGGAGAAGTCCCAGCAGACTGGAGGAGGGCAAACGATGTCCCCATCTTCAAAAAGGGAAAAAAAGAGGATCCCAACAATTATTGTACAGTTAGTCTGACATCAAGACCAGGAAAGATTAAAAAGAGAGTCTGTGAACATCTAGAAAGCAATTCAATAATCACAAAAAGTCAACATGGGTTTCAGAAAAACAAGTCATGCCAGACAAATCTTATCTCTTTCTTTGATAACATTACTAGCTTGGTAGATGAAACAAATGCTGTGGATATAGTATATCTTGATTTCAGTAAGGCCTTTGACAAGGTTTCCCATGACATTCTTGCAAACAAGCTAGTGAAATCACTCAATGTTTTTTTTAAATGCCATATTTATACTTTTTAATGTTTCTGTATTGGTTTTAATTTGTATCATTTTAAAATTGCTGTGAGCTGCCTTGAGAGCCTATATCAGGAGAAAGGCACAAAATAAATTTAAAAAAATAATCTGTTTTCCACTATATTTTCACAATAAAAATGTAATGAGAAGGAAACTGCTTTAAGGGTTTCATGGGCAACACTGACGACAATTTAAAACTTTGTTAGAGGGTATCATGGTTGTGTGGCAGAAGAAGAAACCAAACCAACTACTTAGAGAAGCCTGGAACCACAAATTACGGTTCCAAACAATATTTTATCCTAAGAGCTAATTCTAGACACACATCACCAGCAAATTGTTCAGGTCTCGGACCATTAGAATCAACTACCTATAATTATCTCTGACTATAACTGTTCTGGTCTATTCTCCCTGCTATTATGCTGCGCTATTCCTGCTGTGTTTTCTTCAGTGGTATTTGGGGTGCAAGAGGTCCCTACTTAAATTAATGTTCAGTCCTTTACATTTTTTTTTTTCACATGGTAAGTACAGTTTGTAGAAAAAGAAACCTTACAGTTAATACAACATTTGGCTTGTTTCCTTTCAACTGAGAATAAGTATGCATTCCTTGGAAAATGGACATGCTTTTGGGCAGCTCCAGATAAGGTATCCAATAACTCTTCATTGCATTCCCCTGTTTTTTTGCTCTTCTTCCAGAGAAATTTGGCTGAATTCCTCCCAGCTAATTTTTATTATGAGCAGAATTGTTATGAAAATGTACTCTCCTCTTTTTTTCTTGACCTCTAAAGTGAACTCCCTAATTAAGAGGAAATGGGAAACCAACTTGGAGCAGGCTTTCTTGGATATTGGACAGGAGAAATATAGTAAAGTTTATGAACTTGATATGCAGTATGGAACTGCAAAAAGTATTTCTCCTTGTTCTCCTATAGTGCCTATAGAATATTGCTCCACTGGAAATTATGAAAATGGGAGATTCATAAACCATCTGTGAGCCTGAAGTAAAATAACATTAATGGCAAAATGTGCAGAGTGGTTGTTTCAGATTATGAGGATTTGGAAATATGACCTAATTACTTATGCAAGAACATTTTTCCAATTTGAGAAGACCACTTCATTTCAATTAAACATAACTCTAGCATATTTTGATTATATTCAAAATATAACCTTTCCACACCAGGTCATTAGCTGCTTTCAAGAAATTAGATGAATTCCCCCCCTCCCCCCCAAAAAACCCTACAGAATTTCCCCCCCAGTCCAGTTCAAGGGCTTGTTGGGCTTAACTAGCAGAGCTAATTCTAAACAAACATCACCAAAAAAAAATGTTCAAGTCTCAAACCATTAGAACACAAGTTTTCCATCCCCCACTTTAAGGAGATTATCTCCCTGCCCTTTTTCATCCTTCCCTCCCGACCTAGGCATGGGCTGAAACCTTTTAAGCATGGATTTTACCACACACCTCCATGCCCTGGTCAGCTCATCCTGTACATGATCATGGACATCCTGTACCCAATCCAGACTTCTCCTATTCTTTCAAAAAGTGGCATAGAAGTCCAGATCAAATACAGGATGCCATGATTGGGTACAGGGTGCCTGCAGCCTGGGCATGGAAGCATGCAATAAAATCCATACTTAATAGGTTTTAGCTCATGCCTAGATCAGAAGGGAAGGACGAAAAAGGGCAGTGTGGTCATCTCCTTAGTTCTTACAACAATCTTGTGATGTAGATTAGGCCAAGAGACACCAACTGTCTCGAAATCAGCTGATGAGCTCTGTGCCTAGGCCTAAGACCTTATTGAACTTCAAAAGACAAAAAACAGTGACATAGAAGTGGCTTCTGGCTTACTTTCCCGCATGATGTTGTAGCATTTCCATCCTCCCTCCAGAAGAAGCCTGTCATAAATGCGTGGCTTTTACCAAATGGATTTTCCCAGCAGGACAAAAATGATGCCTTTAGGATCATCTCCCTAGGCAATAGATTGGAAGTGCTTCATAGATGTATGGGAAGGTAAGCCAGAAGCCACTCCTGTGTCACTGTGTTTAATCTTTCTTTTGAAATGCAATAAGGCCCCTACTCTACATGTTTAAAATATTCCTATGAGAACATAATGTGATCAAGCCACACATGATCTGAAGAGGTTTTTGTGGGAGATGGAGCAAAAAACTCCTAGGAAAAAGGCTTCATATTTTTATTGGAGTATCTGCTGAAATCCACAGAAATGTGCATTAACATACATATGGATGTCCATTTGCTTCACATGCATTGGAATGATTACTCATTTTCTCCAGAGAGAGAGTGGATAGATGTGAATATATGTAAATTTGCTCAGGAAAATGAACACAATTTAACATGTGAAAATGTACATCAGTTTGCATAGTGTACGTATGGACTAGACCTGAGCATTATTTATACCCAAGTCTCCCCATTTATGGCAGTTCCACATTCTAATCACTTTGCTGGTTCATAATCAGTTCTGAATGAAATAGAATTTTAAGAGAAACTTTCTTTGGAGGCCACTAAAAGAACTTTTCTGGCTCATAATTAAAAACCCATTGATAATATGCATGCTTATTACATCGGCCTATGTAGCCATGTTATAGAAGAGTTTCTTCCTAACGTTTCGCCAGCATCTGTGACTGGTATCTTCTCTGGATACTGGCCATGAAAGCCTTCAACTTCACAATCACTAAATAGCTGTTATTTTGCAGCTTGAGGTCATCTGGTGATCAGTAATAATAAATTTCATTGTTTAGATGACTTTAAAAAAACAAAGTTATTTTTTTAATTTAATGTTGGAAAACCTAATAAAAAGATTTTTAAAAAATAAAAAGCAAAGGTTAAATATGCCAACCATATGGATTTTTCAAAGTTCTCCTACTGTCAAAGAGTTTAAAGGTAAGCCAATTTGCTTAACATTTATTTACTAACACCTACTTCACGATTACATCACAAGACTCTCTCTCAGGACACTGGCCATGGTCCAGGAAATTTAGCTGATTATGATGTCTCAACTTTTACTCTCCCTTTCGCTCTTTCCCAAATTTAATATAATGGGAAACAAACACCTGCTTAAATTCCCCAGGCTCAAGGCCCAAAAGAACAATAAAAATGGTTCATTCCATGAACATAAGAGTCAACGCAGTGGGATTTTACTTTATTTTATTTTTTAATATTTATTTTGGCCATAGCAATATTGAATTTGGGTATACTGTTGAGTAAACCCTGTATGTTAGGTGCCAGAAGTGCCTGGGACCACACACTCAATTAACAAAAGGGCTCTATGACAGTCTCGCCAATTAATTTTTCACCTCATAAATGTGCAACTTCACTAAGTCATTCTGGAGGAACTTTCCACTGACAGTGACAAGATGGAGTTGTCTTAGAAATACTGAGAAAGCAGGACTTTCAATTTAACTTGAAAGTGTAAAACTCCTGCTCCTGCATGGATATGGAGAAACCATCTCAAATTTTTTTGGTAAACCTACTCTGTTTCTATCTTTTGTCATGTGGAAAACAGGCTTTCTCTGGGCATGGTTTGAAATTATTTGATCATGTGATGTTGTAGGAAAGAGAGGTGGAAAATAAGTTCATTAGGTAAAATATTATGCAGGAAAGTACCCATGGTGCACATGTCCAAACTATTTTTAAAATACTGTATGTGAAATATCTTGTTATAAGTTGACAGTATGGTGTAGTGGTTTGAACATTGGACTACAACCTTGGGGACCAGGATTCAAGTCCCTCCTTGGTCATGGAAACCTGCCGGCTGACCTTGAGCAAGTCATATTCTCTCATGTGAAGTCAAAGGCTTTCATGGGTGGCATCCATAGTTTTTTGTGGGTTTTTCAGGCTATGTGGGAAAGTTTTGGAAAAGTTTATTCCTGACATTTCACCTGCATCTGTGGCTAGCATCATCAGAATATGGACATATGGACATAAATCTGACATTAGGAACGGGCGTATACAAAAATGGGTTGCAGAATACCTCAGTCTTCCTGGGCATTCCATCTTGGACCTCAGAACAGCAGTCCTTAAATAGAAAAACTACAAAGGAAAATTGAAAAGAGAAATGGCAGAACTGGAGTATATCAACAAATTGCAACCCATCAGCAGTGGGTTAAACAGAAACAATGGTTTCCTGTCATATTACACACATCATAACACTAGAATTGGGGCCACCCCAAAGCTGGTAGCTCTGGAGACACAGCAACCACACAACATGGCCCAAATCCACCCCAGAACTGGCACAAATAGGAGCAAAAAAGGTCTGCTCCTATTTGGGCTAGTAAAAAGACACCTTAAACGACCCAATCACAACCTTAGGGCAGGTTCTGAGTGCTCCGGCAGCATGCAGTGTGATTGGCTGGGCGGCTTCCAGGCAGCTTCCAGGCAGTTTGGGAGCATGCGGCGTGTAAATGCCACACTCCCAAGCTACCCAGAAGGCAGCTTAATTTGCTGGTCAGTCCCACCCTTAGTCTCAAAGGTGCTGCAAGATCCCTTTGCATACACAATTCTAGACTAGCACAGCTATGTTTTTGAATTCTTCCAGTAGCAGCTGGTTGCTTCCATGTCAGTAGGACAGTGAGTTCACTTGAGGTTTTAATCCAAATTTTAAAGGAGCTGAACCTTTTGAGGGCATAAGGTTTAGTATCTGTACCTTGGGTATATCCAGACTGATTAAAAAGACTAGGAAGTCCCAGATTTTGTTTCTGTTCTTTCCAATTTTATTTTGGAGATCAATACACATTTTGCCTATTCCAAAATGCTTTCTATTTGGTCCTGGTACAACTAGAGACTGTTTATACCAGCTCCTCAGGTTGGTTTAGTTTAGCCCATTATAAAATCAAAAAGATCTGGAACAAACTCTGAGACTTTTCAATCAGTCTGTATGTACCTTTAGACTTCCTCTGAAGACAGACTGGGAATTTTAATTGGTTCAGAACTGCAGCAGGCATAGAATAGTTGTCATTAAATGTCATCATAAGAAGGAGAAGCCAGACATAGTCAGACACGCATTCTAGATTTTAGGAGAGCGGATTTCAGTAAACTTAGAGAAGTATTGATGGTGATCCCGTTTTCAGAAATACTAAAAGAGAAGGGAGTTCAGGACGGATGGGACTTTCTCAAAAGGGAGATATTGAAGGCATAATTTCAAACAGTTCCAGTGAGAAAGAAAAATTGGAGGTGTCTCAAGAAACCAGGATGGATGACTAAGGAACTTTCAACTGAGCTGACTTTGAAACGGAACATGTATAAGAAATGGAAAAAGGGGGAAATCACAAAAAAGGAATTCAAAGGAATAGCAGGCATATGTAGGGGTAAAGTCAGAAAAGCTAAAGCACAGAATGAACTCACACTTGCTAGAAAGTTTAAGAACAACAAAAAGGGCTTTTTTGGATATGTCCGCAGCAAAAAAAAGAAGAAGGAAATAGTAGGGTCACTACGTGGAGAAGATGGCAAAATGCTAACAGGGGACAGAGAAAAGGCAGAATTATTCAACACCTTCTTTGCCTCAGTCTTCTCAGAAAAGGAAAAGGGTGCTCAACCTGAGGATAATGGAGCAGAGGACAAAATAGGGGAATTTCAGCACAGAATAAGTAAAGAGATAGTAGAGGAACATCTTATTAATCTAAATGAATTTAAGTCTCCGGGACCAGATGAACTCCATCCAAGGGTATTAAAAGAACTGGCAAATGTAATATCGGAGCCATTGGCAATAATCTTTGAAAACTCCTGGAGAACAGGAGAGATCCCAGCAGACTGGAGGAGGGCAAACGTTGTCCCCATCTTCAAAAAGGGGGAAAAAGAGGATCCCAACAATTATCGTCCAGTTAGTCTGACATCAAATACCAGGAAAGATTCTAGAGCAGATCGTTAAATAGAGAGTCTATGAATATCTAGAAGGGAATTCCATAATCACAAAAAGTCAACATGGGTTTCAGAGAACCAAGTCATGCCAGGCAAATCTGATCTCTTTCTTTGATCAAATTACCAGCTTGGTAGATGAAGGGAATGCTGTGGATATAGTGGCGGGGTACAGACCGCCGCTTTGCAGCGGTCTGGCGCCGCCGCCAGAAGGTCCGCGGGGGAGCCGGAGCCTTCAAACGGCCCGACTCCCGCGCGGACTGAAAAAAGAAGCTCCAAAATGGAGCTTCTTTTTGCGTCGCGTTTGCGACGTAGCGAGGCGCCAGGGGCGCGCTCGCTACGTCAGCAGCGGCGCGACGCGTCTGGACGCTGTGCGTCCAATACGCAAAGATGGCGGCGCTCATGTAGAAAGGGCGCCGCCATCTTGTACGTATTGACTACGTATTAGGGTTAGGGGGTGCGGAAGCACCGCCCCTTCCTAACCCTAATACATATTCAATACGTATTTTTTGGCGGTTTGTAACCCGCCAGTATATCTTGATTTCAGTAAGGCCTTTGACAAGGTTTCCCATGACATTTTTGCAAACAAGCTTGTAAAATGCGGGCTAGACAAGGTAACTGTTACATGGATTTGTAATTGGTTAACCGGCCGAACCCAAAGGGTGCTCAACAATGGCACCTTTTCATCCTGGAGGGAAGTAACCAGAGGGGTCCCACAGGGCTCTGTCCTGGCCCCAGTGCTATTCAACATTTTTATCAATGACTTGGACAACAGCACTGGGGGCATAATTATCAAATTTGCAGATGACACCAAATTAGGAGGAACAGCTAATACTCCAGAGGACAGGATCAAAATTCAAAATGACCTGAATAGACTAGAAAGCTGGGCCAAAGCTAACAAAATGAAATTCAATACAGAGTAATGTAAGGTACTGCACTTAGGGCAGAAAAATAAAATGCACAGATATAGCATGGGGGACACCTGGCTGAATGAAACTACATGTGAAAGGGATCTAGGAGTCCAAGTAGACCACAAGTTGAACATGAGTCAACAGTTTGATGTTGCAGCTAAGAAGGCCAATGCAATTTTAGGCTGCATCAATAAAAGTATAGTGTCTAGATCAAGAGAAGTAATAGTGCCACTGTACTCTGCTTTGGTGAGGCCCCACCTGGAATATTGTGTCCAGTTCTGGGCACCACAATTCAAAAAGGACATTGAGAAACTGGAGCATGTCCAAAGGAGGGCGACTAAAATGGTGAAGGGTCTGGAAGCCATGTCCTATGAGGAACGACTTAGGGAGCTGGGGATGTTTAGCCTGGACAAAAAAAGGTTCAGAGGTGATATGATAGCCCTATTTAAATATTTGAAGGGATGTCATATTGAGGAGGGAGCACGCTTGTTTTCTGCTGCTCCAGAGAACAGGACCAGAAACAATGGATGCAAGCTGCAGGAAAAGAGATTCCGCCTCAACATTAGGAGGAACTTCCTGACAGTAAGGGCTGTTCGACAATGGAACAAATTCCCTCAGAGTGTAATGGAGTCTCTTTCTTTGGAGGTCTTTAAGCAGAGGCTGGATGGCCATCTGTCGGGTATGCTTTGATTGAGATTTCCTGCATGGCAGGGGTTTGGACTGGATGGCCCTTGTGGTCTCTTCCAACTCTACGATTCTATGATTCTATGATTCTACTTCTTTCTTCTTGTGAACAATTTAAAATGCTGCTTTTGACCATGTAAATCATACAGTTCTCCAGAAATTATTGAATGACAACTGCCAAGCATCACATCTGAAAACTGTGTTTTGTGGTGTGAAAAAATGTTATTTTTTTACCCCAAAGCCCCCATTTTAGCACATTCCTTTCTTCCCACATGTATTTCTATGCACAATAATTTCCCAAACATTTTGGAATCTACGACTATGGAGTGGAAAATGTGCAGAAATATTCATTTTCTCCTACAGTAGGAAGAAAACTACAAAAATTATTCCTCTTCATATGTAAGGATGAACTAATCAAACATGTATAGAATAGTGACCAGATGAAACTCAGACTCAGGTACCCCCAACATAAATGTTTCATCCTTTTAAAGCTTCTAACATCTTTTTGCCATAATAGACCCTTCCTGAATTTGTTTCTAATTGTCATCACAGCTATGCCTTGGTTTTTACACTTGGGTGATGAAAAATTATACACTCAGCAATCAGTGTGTTTATTATTACTAAACTACATCTTTGACTTCACTAAAGCCTGGTTGAAGTGTTTCTACATTTGAGACTAACAATTCCAGGATGGAAACACAACAAAATGTGATAAACAGGTCCATTAGCTTTGATGTTGTCATGTTGCTATGTCTACCCACATTCTTAGAGTTGTGAAAAGTTTCAAGGATACAGAACTTACCTGGGATACCTTTGAAATGAGGTCACTAGAAGCTGGGAGGATCATGGGATCATGGGAATCGAAGGGAATCCATGGGCAATTAAGACATTCCACACCAAGACAAGTGAGAATTTAACGTAAATTCACATTGCAGCAAGGTTTGTAAATTCAGTATTTAGCAAATTTACCCATTTGGGGGATGACTCTCCATTGCGTTCTGATTGGCGCTGGATTCCCTTCTATGTTGTATGATAGGCTGGATTGCATTCGATGTTTGTGTGATGATTTCATTCGAATTAACGTTAACCCCCATGATTGCCTCCTCATTGCCCCTGGGATAACGTCAGAATTTCCCAGTGTGATAAAGTCCTTTAAGTAGGTGGATCTTATTGCATTTCCCCATTGGTGGGGAGTATGCAGCCCGTTTGCAACCGGGGCTTCTGCCTCATCTTTTCAAGAACAGGAAAATCCCATTCTTGAAAAGATGTGGGAGTAGCCTGGAGAAGCCAGGGTTGCAAACAGGCTACATACCCCCAGGCAATGGGAAAATGAAATAAGATCCATTACATCCCGCATCTATCACAGGAGCAAAGCCAATGAGATAAACCCCCTAGAAAGTTACTTTTGGGTTTACAAAAGGTCCAGAATTCCCCAACCAGTCATTGGCCATGGTCGCTGAGAGATTCTGGGAGTATTAGTCAAAAGAATATGTAAAAAATATGTTACTTTTTAAAGTAAAAACCTCTACCACTGAGAAGTGCCTGAGGAGAAGGGAAACTGATGGACAGAATATGGTGCCTATGGTGACTTCTGGAAGCTGTAGTCCAAAAAAGTACTCTCTCATCCTCAAAGTTCTGCTTACCAACATTTTACAAAGCTATCATTCCAATCCCATTAAAAATCTCATTTGAACCTTTTAGGATCCTGCTGTCTTCATAGCTGTTAGCAATGCTATTATATTGTGATCATACATTAAAAATGGCTGTTTCTTGTATGAATCCCCAAGACCTATGGTTACCAAATTTAGTCCTCCAAGTGTTTTGGATTTCAAGCCCCCAGCCACCTTGGCCAACAGCCAGGAATTCTGGGAGATGAAGTCCAAAACATCTGGAGGACCAAAATTTGTGAAACACTGCTCAAGACCAATGTTTTGGGGGGAGAAAAAATATATGTCCCAAAATCATGATGGTATTAAATAATCAAACAATATAGAACTGGGAATTGTACATGAATCCAGATATTGTTGGACTGCAACTGCCATTGTTCCTCACCACTGGCTATTCCAGCTAAGGCTGATGGGAGTTGCAGTCCAACAGTATCTGGAGAGCCACATACTTCACACACCTGAGGCATATGAAGAGCTAGTGCCTGTTATTTTTTCAGCAGCTCCATCAGTATTCATCAGACCTAATCTTTCACTAGGCTTCCTGTGGATGCCTATTGACCTGTTTCTCCAAAAACCACTAATCCTTGACTAGTTCTGAATGAAATAGAATATTAAGGGAAACTTTCTCTGGAGCCCAATAAAAGAACTTGACATTCTTCCAGTTCCTCAGGCCTGCAAATCCTTCAATTATATGTGTTTTTTTTTAATCTGGTCTAAGCTTTCTGCTTTCAGTCATTGACAGATATGCCTTAGTGTTGTTCTTGTTTCCCCTAATTTAATTTCATGAACTGTACTGTGAAGAATGACCTTCTCTGTTTCACTTCTTTGACTATTCATGTAGCTGCTCTGAGAGCAGCAAAATACTGTAGCATTTTTAAAAACCCTCTGAAACTTTGGTTTATGCACATGGGGCAAGATTTAACTTTGGATTCATCTAAAGCAAGGATTTCCCCCCTTATGTCTCTGCTCCCAACCTCCAGCTTCTAGACCCATCCCTTGTTTAGATTAAACACTTGGGACATCAACATCATTCAAATATCTTTGGAAGAGTGTAAATCAGATTGGCTGAGCTAGTGTATGCTTCTATCCCCTCAGGCTTACAATTTAGCTGCATCGCCTCCAACCAGTGGCTGGTGAAGAGTGGCAGGGGAATTGCAGAAGCATCTGGCTATGTTGCTGTAACCAGACACAGACTGATGACATCATCTGCCGAGATCCACTGGGGTCCGCCAGAGGATGATGTAAGAATTCTTCATGTGGCTACAGGGGCATAGTGAGATACTTCTCTGACCTACCTACCCTCATTCTCCACTACCCATTGAATGGCCGGGGGGGGGGCATAATGGATTCTCAAGGAAACTTCTCACCCTGCAGAAAAGGCCTTCAGGATCTGGTGCAGCTGCAGCCACATTGGACCCAGAAGGCAGTCCCCGCATCTGGAAAAGACCTTCGAGGTCCGGAGTGATTGCTTTCTGAGCAGCCACGCCAGACCCTTAAGGAACTACCCTCCAGCATCTGCCACTACTGAGGGCTGGAGGGCCCATTTATAATCTGATGCGCTGCGGCCTCCAGAGGGCTGGAAGACCAGGAAAATGCCCTTTCTTGCTTGCCTATTAGCTGTGCCAGTCCCTCCAAGTGTACTACCCCACTAGGTGACATCTCCCTCTGTGGTGTCACCCAGTGCACACCCGCCTAGTGATGCCACTGCCTGAATAGATGTACACTGCATTGAATTAGATTTTGTATGCCTGGGTGGGAGGTATCCAGATGGATAAGAATTATACTGTATCTGGCCCCACTGTTGTCCCTAACCTTTGTATTTAGCCCTGCTCAAATTAGTGTTCAGCCCCCAAGATTTTTAAAAAAATTCCTCCACTCATGTAACATCTTAGTTTGCTGCTGCTGCTGCTGCTGCTGCTGCTGCTTCTTCTTAATGTTCAGGTGATTCTTACCTGGGGAAGTATGAGTTTTCTACTCAGATCTTAGAACATAAGATTTCAAAATTAATTCACTAATCTTAAATGTTTTAAGTTGAAAAATTGATTAGTGGTTGCTGACATTATTACTTTTAAAGTTGTAATTTTCCATTCATCGTCAATTACTTAAAATACTGGTTTTTAGAACAGACTGTGGAATTTCCACAGAACTGCATGTTCACCGGTGAGTGTGACTCCTAAGGGCACATTTTGTTATTGTCTCCTTCAAACAGGTTCTTTTTGTCATTTTCAGGTTGCCTTCATCCAACCTGGAACTTTTTTCCAGATGGACAATAAAGCTAATGCAATTGCTGTCTGGGGGTGATAGGAATCCATCATGTATGAAAACTGTCAGAATGGGAAAAGCTGTCCTAAAGCATGGGATCTCATCTTAAAACTTTATCAGTTTAGTTTCTTCATTGATTTGGATCTTTCTTCTTTTCATTCCATGCTCACCCATCTCCATCAACATGTACACTTCAATCACCTTTCAAATGCCTTCTTTATTAAAGGCAAATAAAGAGCAATTTTAATGTTTATTCAGAAATGATGTTTTTGCTTAAAAAACAGATTCTGCAAGTGCAACAATAAGTACCTATCTATGAAGGTCAGTCAGCAAACCAAGGGTACAGAATTCTTAATGTTTTGAGTGCCTCTGAGCATATGCAGAACATTTTCTTGCACAACTCTGGGCCAGAACAGACAACCTGTTAAAGACACCTTCCGGGAATCTTGAGAGTGCAGTGTTTACACACCACATGCTCTGATGATTCCTGGAAGCTGGCTGGAAGCTGGCTGGTTCTCCAGATGTGGGCAGCTTCAAGACATTCTGGCAGCACAGTGTTTACATGCTATACACCAGTGGAGTATCTTGAAGTCACCCTGAGGCTATGGCAGGGCTGGGAAAGCCATCTCTTTCCCAGCCCAAATAGGAGCAGATCTTTTCCATTTCTATTTGGGCTGGGTTCAAGGAGTGTTTGCCATGGCCCCAATGCATATTCGGTGGGATGACTTCAAGCCACCTCTTCTTGCTGGTCTGTTGTGGCCCTCACTGAATCATTTCTCCTCTTTGCATCCCCATTTACAATTGAAAAAATCTTTAAACATCAATGGTAGAGTAGATGTTTTGCATAAAGAAACCAAGGACAATCCATGTCACCCCTATATTAAGTGCTTGGTTCAGCCCCGGCTCTAAAAATTAGCTTAGATGAAGCATGCAAAAAAAGCAATATCTGTCAGTGACTTGTGAATATGTGTGCTGGATTATTTGGAAAAATGAGTTTATAGAAATAGGTGCAGTAATCCTATGTTTACTACTTGGAGGTAAACCTCATTAAATTCATCGGAACTTATTGCTGGTAGACATGAGTTTAGTTAGCTGAATTGTTTCTCCAAACTAATAGTTCCAACTTTATTGAACCCCTCAAAGTGCATGGTCTGCTGAAGCAGATGTAAGAATGAAAACAGAATGCCAGGTGAGTAAAGAGGGAAATCTAAGTTCAAATCTGCAGAGCCAGATGAACTGCATCTCAGAGTACTGAAGGAACTTACTAGTATACTGGCATACACTTGCCATAATTTTTGAGAAGAGGGTAGAACTAGGTCTTACAGTATTCAGTTACAGGATGGTGGATTTCAATTGAGCATTAAAAGGAACTTTCTGAGAATAAGAGCGGTTTGGCAATGGAACCCATTGCCTAGAGAGGTGATGATGTCTCCTTCTCTGTTGTTTTCAAAAAGAGGCTGGAGTGCTATTTCTGGTGTATGCTCTAGCTGAAAATCCTGCATTGAGCAGAAGGGTGGACCTGATGAACCACAGGTCCCTTCCAACTCTATGATTTTATGGAAGGAGAGGCCATGAAGTGAGGGTAGAAAAACGTTTCACTTAATTATCCAAGTTCCAAGCACTATATGATCATTAAACAGGTTGTAAGGAATATAACGTAGTATAATAATTCAGCTCACCATGAATAATATACTAAGCCAGAAAAATCAATAAAAACTTGAGTCAAAGAACTGAAAATATGTACATTCGTGCCTCCACATGTCACCCAGAAAGTTTCCAACAATTTCCATATCAGCCAGTAGGTTCAAGGGAACACCAGCCTTCAGGCCTAAAGGGTCTAAGAGAGCAAGTGAATAATCTCCATCCCCAAATACATGTGAGCATTCCGTTTTTGACAAGGTGGGTCTTACTGTTTTCTAGCAGGCAAATTAGTATGAGCAAGCCAACACAGAATCACGTGTTGCATTGCCTCCAATTCTAATACTTCCTCTCCCAGGGCCTTCCTGTCTTGCTGAACCTAGCAGAGAAAGAAGCACTCCACCCCTATTGAACACTAAAGATCTGATATAATGACTTCATTAAAATATAAGATTAATTTCCACACTAAACTGAAGATCTGTGGAGATTAAGCATATTAGTAGCAAAATCCAGCAAGCCAATACATAAGCCAGTTAACAAATGTTTCTCCTAAGCATCACTGAAACCTAGAACTACATAGTCAATGTGGTTGTGAGAGTCACATCCATTATTGTTTTCAAATAGGTTTAACATAATAGATGCAAATTACCAGCTTGCTCAAAATCTCAGCTTACCATTTTCAGGAGGCTACATAAGACCGTTCAGTATAGTGCCTGGTAAACTGGACAGAAAATTCCATATGTTGGTTCATTTTCATTATTAGTGTGATGTAGGGCTCTGCTGAATATACTGATAGTGAATCAGTATATTAGGTACAAAGGAGCTATGGATAAATGAAAATCAAGATCACTTTTTCCATCCTACTTAGTGGTGGTTCATAACTATTTTCATTTAGAAGCTAGTCGAGGTAATTTTTCATGCAACATTTCATAACTATCTTGCAGTTCTTTCCTGTTCTTTTTTGTTCTTCTTTTTTGTTCTTGAGAAAATTTCATCATCTGTTTTCATTTATGGAAATTACCACACTGCAAAGTTATGAAAACAACAAGGGCTTAAAGGTAATTGTAGAGAGACTGTAGCTTGGTAAAGTCACTTTTTGGACTACATGTCCCATTGGCCATGCTGGTTTGGGGATTCTGGGGATTGTGCTTTAGGTCCTGAATCCTATTATTAACCCCAATTGAAGAATTTCACTGAATAAATATAATTTACATAAACATTGCTTTAACAAGCTGTTGTTGATTCAGTGAATTTACTCTAACAATAGGTTTCAAGCTCCTCAAGAGTAACTTTTCCAAGCTGTAGTAGAGACCTAGGAGTATATCACACTGAGCTTTTGGGTGGTTTTGTAGCTCAGTTCCAGCTCACTTCCAAAGTGACTGCACATCCAACGATGCAGTTTCACCTCATAAAGGGACTATTTTATTGGATGCCATTGGTTTCTATGGGAGCCCCTTGCTAATGGCTTCAGCAGCATTTCTGAAGTCACCCCTCATTTTGGTAAAAAAACGGGAAAAAAGGAACTTCACAGAATTCGCTTCCAGGCTGCCTCCAATTGCACTGCGATTTGGTCTGGTGTGGAAAAGCACTCCAATGTCACCCCCCTTGGCCCCACTCCGTCATTCCCCTCCTCCTCCTTCATGCCATCTCCTCCTCTCTGCCAACCAGCTGATCCCATCATCCCCTACATCCCCTGCGTCCTCCTAGACCCCGATCTGCTCCCCTCCTTCAGCCTGCCACCAATCCCATCATCCCTGCCTTCTCCTACACCCCGATCTGCTCCTCTCTTTCACCCTGACACCTAACCCATCATCCCTGCTGCTCCTGCATCCTGATCCTGGCCCCAGCAACCCCCAGCCACCGATCCCATCATCCCCTGACTGCTCCTGCATCCTGATCCTGGCCCCAGCAACCCCCAGT
>NC_056522.1:41835514-41845795 GCF_019175285.1 Sceloporus undulatus | reverse complement strand
AATCATCCTCTGCGTCCTCCTAGACCCCGATCTGCTCCCCTCCTTCAGCCTGCCACCAATCCCATCATCCCTGCCTTCTCCTACACCCCGATCTGCTCCTCTCTTTCACCCTGACACCTAACCCATCATCCCTGCTGCTCCTGCATCCTGATCCTGGCCCCAGCAACCCCCAGCCACCGATCCCATCATCCCCTGACTGCTCCTGCATCCTGATCCTGGCCCCAGCAACCCCCAGTGAGCTATCCCATCATCCCCTGCCTTCTCCTAGACCCCGATGAAGGATGACAGCTAAGGAGGGGGCAAGGAAGGAGGGCAGCGTCCAGAGCCCCACTGAGCATGTGCAAGGGGGCCGATTCGAATCGTTGACCCCTCAAAGTATGCTCTGGTGTGGTAATACAATGTGCACTTACTCCCCTTTGCTTGAGTCCGCATCACGTGACTTGCTTGGAATCGAACTGACTTCTCTTCTCCCTCCCTTCGGAAGGACAACAGGAAGGCAACCAGGTGTGGAAAAACATGACGTTTTAACCTCAATCTGAATTGCTAGAGAGGAGTGACTCTGGATCTGGTGTGGAAAAACATCACGCTTTGCATTGCTAAAACAGGAGTGACTGCGGATCTGAGCTGCAACCCCCCCCATGTGTGATAAGGTCCCTAGTAAGGATGATAAGGATGGTGGTTTTATTTTAAAACCTGATGCACTTTGGAAATACCTTCATATTTGTTTAGTTATGGTAAAGTTCAATTGTATGCTGCTCTTTTTGTTGTTGTTAATTGGCTATGCATTTTATCATTTCTTATATCTAGTTCTGTCAGAAAAGGGGGGGAAAGCCAAACAAAACACTGATGAAAACAAAACACTGAAGAAAACAACTAATAAGGTTGGATTCAGGGTTAAACTAGACACTATGAGGGCATCAGTTTCCAAGGAAGATACCATTTTCCCTCCCATTTAGCAATCAGACTTTAAAATTAAGCCTGTATTTACTTTCCAATATGAATCACAAAAACACACACACAAACACTATAATCTAGATATGAAATTGCACTTTCCTGTACAATTGGCCTTGGAGTGACTAGAATGCTGTACTGGATAGATCTTTCCTCAGATCCAGTATGGGCATTTTTCTGTTCTTATGATTCTTACATAGGTGAAGAAAATAATGTGCTGGACACAACTAGACAGTCTTGTCAAGGGAAAACCTTTACCTTTATGAGAAGCAAGCCCTTTTTACCACTTGAGGGAGCACTTCCACAAAAAACTGCTAAATATTTGATCTAGTTTGACCCACTGAGGTCCCAGACAGTCAGCTGTGACCCCAGGGTTCAGGGACAGCAGGGTCATGTGTTGTGTACTTAACAATTCTTTCAGCATCTGAAACAAATAATATAGCTATTTCAATGGCATGAATAAATAACCACATATTCTTCTTGTTGTTGTTATGTGCCTTCAAGTCATTTCCAACTTATTGCAACCATAATACCATTATTGGCAAACATATCATTGGGATTTCTTGGCAACATTTGTAGAGACGAAGTTTGCCTTTGCCATCCTCTAAGTCTGAGAGAGTGTGACTTGCCCAAGGGACCCATGATCAAGTAAGGATTTGAACAGAGTCCTAGTCAGAGTCCTAGTCAAATTACTACACCACACTAGCTGTAGCCACAGATTGTATCACACAAAATTATCATTCTATATAATAGTGCTTTTCAAAATATCTGATGTGGCAAACCAGCAGTCGGGCGGGGGGGGGGGGTCCAGAGTGCCAGGAACTGGTACCATATTTGTGCCATAGTATTATTGTATTTGCATAGTTCCCTGGAAAACTCACCACAGACTAGCATCAGCACTGGTAGAAAGATCACCACTTTGAGTAGCACTACTCTATGAATATATAGCCATTTGCCCTATTTAGGTGTTCAATAGAGCATAAACTGAACATATTAGCATGGCAGTGGTTGCTCAAAGAGAGACACATCTCTCCATGTAGAATATCTCCATAGACTTGGGAACTGTGGGAAATCCACTCTTCATGAAGTCACTCTCATGTGCAAAGCAACAATAGAGGGGTCCTATTCAGTATAACTCTTAATTAACACCTCAATATGGACACTGTGATGCAGTACTGTGATGTAGTAGTGTCATGATGTTGGATCAGGAGCCTAGGCAATGCAAGTTCATGTCCTCACTGAGCAATACAACAAGAAAACAAAATGAAAATGAGTATGAGAAAGTGGTTAGATTTTTGGTAGGCACTTGGGAAATCCAGGTGCAGATCACCAATCCATAAAATTTAATAATGAGCTTGGGTCTTTCTCCCTCCCTCTTTCCCGCCTGAAAGGAAAGGTAATGAGTTGGAATCTCTTATAAAGCCCCTGTAATTATATCATTTGGAAGGAGGGAGAGAACAAAGGACGAGTTTGCAAAACATCTACTTCCTGTTCAACTGAAGGAGATCTACTTTATTCTTCAAAAACTAGGGTTATGTTTTGCATAGTTTGATACTAATACCCCAGCAGAGGGGTAAAATAGCAATAAACACAACAACAACAAAAACCCTTCTGGAGTGTGATAAATATTTAAAATAGGATAGATGTGTAAGCATTGTGACACTATGATGTTACTTAATCGTTCAACTATATGTTTTAGATGATGAATTAATGTGAAATGTGATATTACCTTATGATAAAGAACACTAGTTTCCGGGGAATTTGCTGTGTTGTCATATAATAAGACTAAATAAAAAACTCATATTTGATGATAATTTGTTTTTAAAAAATTATATTTCAACTTCATATTTGTGAGGTTCATCTATCCTATTTTGTATACTTTTGGCAGACGGTTTCCAAGCCCTTCCAAGAGAGTATCCTGAGACAAGTTAATCCATTGCCCTACCCAGAAGACTAGCTATGTAGACTCCCTATACTGGATAAACCTGCAGTCTGTATCCATGCACATTTTCTTATTAGTGGGTCCAACTGATTTCTATGGGACTCACTCCCAGAGGTGAGCATGCCAAGGACTGTAACCTCAGGAAGAAACAT
Source organism: Sceloporus undulatus (assembly GCF_019175285.1). Lineage (NCBI taxonomy): Eukaryota > Metazoa > Chordata > Lepidosauria > Squamata > Phrynosomatidae > Sceloporus > Sceloporus undulatus. The sequence goes on along the minus strand of NC_056522.1, from coordinate 41,842,750 downwards.
TACCTCCAGGTTGATCTGAATAGATCTGAAACACCTAAGACCATCTGGTCCAACCTGGGCCCATAAAGGAAAGACTCCGCTAATCTAACAGAGTAGCTCTTATCATATCACACAGTTATGTAGACCCTAGTCTGGTGCTGAGTTACACAGATCAAAGGAAAGCACTTTGAAACATAGTTCAGCCCTTCCTGCAGATAAGGCTACATGCACTTAGCTGCACTGTATTAAATACTTGCATCTAGGTGCAGGATTCTAGCCACATGGTTCTTCTCTGGTTCTCCTTACTTTCAGACAGATGACAGTGGTTGCAAATGAAAGATGTCCAATTTAGAAATTCAAGTTTATTTATTTTGTTTTAATTTATTATTAGAAATATGCCTATGCCATTGAATATTTGAGCAAAAACCCAAACAGGACAAAATAGTTTATGAAATACAGGTTCACTAGTTTATGAAATGCAGGTTCACTGACCAGTTCTTTTTCAAGTTCTGTGCCTTTAATGAACTCCATAATGGTGGGATGAAACCCTAACAAGATAAACACACATGCAAATATATCTCCAGATGGAGGCATCTTGAATATCTTTCAGCTACTTCAAATTCTGTCCAAATGGCTCTTCATATGTATTCTTTTCTCACAGCAAGGGCGGGGCGGGGGGGGGGACACACTCTACTGAGGTCAGTGTGAAGAGGCCGTAAATAAAATACCAATTGCATTTCTGAGGAAACTGATGGGCCTCTGCTGATATAGCGGATGGCTAATGTGAGCTCCATCTGGGATCTGCATGACTACAGGCTTCCCTTTCCCTTGCCCTCCCCACCCCCAAAACACTCAGTGTATTAAATATAGCAGGTGCATGGACTTGGATTGTTTTTCTTCCTTTACGCTGAAGGAAATCATAAACAAAATATATTGCTAGAGGATGGTTTCTGGGGTGCCCTGTGAGCAAACAGAGAGGAGGAAAAGGATCAATGAGTGATCAGCAGGGACAATAAATCAACGTACTAAAAAGAGAGTTCAATCTACTGGCTGGGTCTCCGGAGCTCACTCCAAGGCTCTGTCAGTCAGGGCCTAGCATTAATGTCAAAGACAGCTGGAGCTGGCAGCTTGCAGCTATGAGGAAATGATTGAGCTGTCTGTCAGTTGCTAGCGATCCACTAGAGGCCATTGTGGCATAAAGGAAAACTCACTTTAGAAGGCTGAGAGGGCTCTTTCTCATTCACATCTTCCTGGTTAAAAGGCAAATTGTTGAGGTCCATGTAGGGATTCAATATACAAATTGCAGCCTATTTAGTCCTGCAAAAATAGACAGGATTTTCTGGCCCAGGCCCTGATTTTAATGTGAAAGATAGTTTTAATTCTCCCTGAAACTTAGCTCCATATGTTATTGTTGTTATTATTATTTTATTTGTTCATATCTTGCATTTCTCCCAATAATGGCAACAGCTAATGATGAGGTGCTGAAAAGTTCTCAGCATGACCTGCTTCCCAAAATCTAAGTATAATTTTGCACTGTAGCTTGAAAGCATCCTCTTTTGTATTGTAAATTGCCAATTTGCAAAATCATAGCTCTAGTTTCTGATTTATTTATTTTTTTCAGAGCATTAGTACAACCATGTCAGTGAAAAGTGTGGAATTTTCAAGTGGTGAACTCCAGGCCATTAAGGCATTCCTTTTCCTACAGAAGAAAATGCCAAAGGAAATCCATGAGGGTATGATGTAAACATTGAGTGACAAGTGCCAATCATACTCAACTGTGAAGAAGTGGTGTGCCAACTTTTAGTATGGAACTTTTGAGACTAAAGAAGCAGCAAGGTCTGGGAGGCCTTCAACATGATTGTCTCCTGAAATTGCTGAGTGAGTTCATGACCTGATTTTGGCATATTGGAGAATCTCAGCTAAAACAGTTGCTGAAACACTACAGATATCCTGGGAATGCACTGGGCTTATTATTCATGAGCTGTTGCTGTGAAGAAACTGTCAACCAAATGGATGTCAAAATGTTTGAATGCTGACCAGAAACAAAATCGAATGGATACCCCCAAGTTGATTTTGCAGCATTTTGAGCAATCCAATGATAGGGGTTTTTTGGAATGACACATCACTGTTGATGAAACATGGGTATATCACTATGATCCAGAGACCAAACAACAGTCCATACAGTGGCACCACTTGGATTCTGAAGAAATTCAAGACTCAAAAGTCAGCAGAAAAGGTCAGCTACACTGTTGTTGTTGTTTTTTCGGGGGGGGGGGGGATAAGGAAGGTATTTTGGTGACTTACTATTTTCAGAAGGAACAAACAGTTAATGCAGAATGCTACTCTTACTTGCAATCCACATTAAAGTAGGCATTGAAGGAAAAATGGTGAGGGACGCTGAAGGAAAAATGGTGAGGGACGCTGCAGAAAGATGTTATTTTTTTTTTTTGCCAAACAATGCTTCTGCTCACAGGTTTGGCAAGAAAATGGCTGTTTTTAAGATTTTGGGATCTGAGTGCATAGATCATCCACCTGACCTGACTCACCAGATCTTGCTCCATCTGACAATTTCCTGTTTTCAGATCTTAAAAAGAGTTTGAAGAAAGGAAATGTTGGAGTGATTCAGAGGCAATAGCAGAAGCAGTACAGTATTTCAGTGACCAGACATCAGAATTTATTTTGGAAGAGGTAAAGAAGCACTAGAAACAGTATGCCAAGTGCATCAAACTTCATGGTGAATATGTGGAATAGAATGGGGTGGCTTCAAGCCACCCCTGACAAAGCCCATTTGGGGCCACAGCAACTACGTGCCATTTTGTCAGCTTTTCTGTCCCACCACAGCTGGAAGCAAGCTTTAAGGCACTCCAGCAGCGTGTGGCATAAACTGTAAATGCTGTGCCACAGGTGCACCCGGAAGCTGGCCCCCATGTAAACAGCTGGGCAGCTTGAAGCCAGCTTCCGGGCATCTTGGGGGCATGCATCATCTGTACATCATGGCCCCAAGCCATCTGGAAGTGGGCTTTTTATGCCAGTCTGTTCTGGCCCTAAGTTTCATGGCTCTGGTTGTTCCCTTCTTGATTGAGCCAAGAACTTTTCAGCACCTCCTCATAATTAAAATAATAGAAATTAAAAACTATACAAATGTATTAATTAAGATGCAAATACAAGATTTAAAAGCAGTTAAACAATTTATGAATTTAAAGCATTAGACATTAAAATACGAGATACTTATTACAGGACTGTTTTTTTTTTTAATCTTTAAAACACTACTGCACAGCATTAAAAGCCAACTATTATCAGTCTGTAAAAGCCTGGTGGCATAAAAATGTTTTTAACTTGCTGAGGTAAGGAGAGCAAGGATGGCCATCCCAGTCTCTCTAGAGAAGGAATTTCAAAGTCTGGGAGCATCCTCCAAGAAGGCCCACTCCCTTGTTCCCACCAAATGAGCTGGAGAAGGTAGTGGAACAGCAAGGGCTTTTCTGGACAATCTTAAAATGCTAATGGGCTCATAAAGGGAGATACAGTCCTTCAGATATAATACTTGAGGGTGAAAATCTGCCATGCAGATCCTATAAAACTCCAGAACAACGCTGCAGGAACAAAGCTTGGAAAAGGGGGCTTTAGAATATAGCACCCAGACTCTCACAGCCAGCATGCTCAGTTTTTCTGAAAGTAGTAGTCTGGGCCACAAAAAGAAGAATCCCAGAGCAGCTGTGGGTGGGAACAGCAATATAATCAAGAGTAGATCCACATCAGTAGATCCATCACCAACAAGCAGCATACCAGCGCCATTCTAGGGTTAGGGACACAGTCCCTAACCCTAGTATGTGTAGGCGGCATAACAATGACGGTGCTTTGTATACAAGGGTGCCACCATTGTTATATAAGTGCAGCGCAGCATCCTCATGTTGCATTGTGGCACTTACATAACATGTGCACCAGTGGCGCACTTGTTATGCCACCCCTGCAGCCCAAAAAGAACCCGTGGTTTTCCAGGGTCTTTTTCCCCTGAAGAGAAGCTGTGCAGTTTGGCGGCTGCAGTTTCCCTCTGGAAAATTAGGCCGTCGGCAGGCCACCCTTTTCAGGCAGTCCATCTCACGCCTGAGTTTCCTTACATTTAAACTGCACTGGGACCATCCCAAGGACACATGATCAGACGCAATGGTGGTGGCAGAAGTCCTTCAACCATATTTGTGTGACTGCCGTTTCAAATTCCCACAATGACTTTGAGACAGTTTCACTCTGGAGTATTGTGGGAAATTACGGTATAGCAGCCACCCAACACTGGGCAAAGAGACAGTTTTAAGTCCTTTGAAATAAGTGGTGGGCCATTGTACCTGCCCTGAGGATACTAGCACATATCCTTCATCCACAAAAATGGAGCAGGTGTCCTGCAGCAGAAGCATGATCCCATGTCTGGAAAACACTGATAAACAGACAGATTATCATGAAACTCTTTGTGAGATGCCAATGATGCAACCTGTGACAGATTTTGGAAAAATTAACTTTTGGTACTACAAGCCTTGGAATCCCTCAGCCAGTATGCTGCTGAAAATATTGGATGTGGGATTTGTGGGAATGTACAAATAACTTTTCAAGCTCTGACCTGGGCATACACATATCTATCATTCATATAGTCCAAACTGGGCCCAGAAGATTTCATGTGAAGAAAAAGTAAAGGGATTAGTTTTGGTCTTCCCTGCCATAGCAGTGAAATGATTTTTCTATGGCATAGCTATGTCAAGAGAATTAAGTGTTCTTTCATTCTACACAGTTATAGAACTATGGGTATATCTACACTGCAGTTTGACACCACTCTAAGTGGTATAGCACCATCCTATGAAATTCTGAGAATTGTAGTATTACAAGGCCTTTAGCTTTCTTTGCCTAAGAATATTGGTGCCTCACAAACCTACAAATCCCAGGAATGTGTAAGATGGGACCATTACAGTGAAAGTATTCTCAAACTGCATTATTTCAACAGTGTAGGTGTACCCTATGATTCCATTTTAACTGCCTTGGCAACCTCCTATGGAATCTTGGGATCTGCTGTTTAAGGAGGGGAATTTAGATTTCTCAGCAAGAGAACTCTAGTTCCTAATCAAACTACACAACACAGCATTCTATAGGGCATAACCATGGCATTTAAAGTGTAGTCATAGTACTATTACAGTGGACCCTTGTTATATGCTGGGGTTTGGTTCCAAGATCCCCCGTGTATAACAAAATCCGTGTATGCTCAAGTCCCATTAAATATAATGACATAGCAAAATGGTGTCCCTAATAAAAAATGGAACATCAAGGTAAATTTATACTTTTTTGGAACATTTTCAAACCATGTATGCTTGAATCCGTGTATAAAAAATCCATGTATAAGAAGGGCCGACTGTATTGTATAGTGTGAAAGGACCCCTAAGTCAGGAGGATCCTCAGCACAGTAGAACCAAAGGGCAGGTTTCAGCGGCACCAACATGAGGAGGACATGCCCAGTAGGAAGTCTTTTTTATTTATTTATTTATCTATAAAAGCATTTTATATACAAAAACAATAAAAAAAGCTTCAGGTTACTACATAGTATCAGAAAATATATTGAAGTTCACAGATCAGTACTTCCAAAGTCATGTTAAAAACAATTCCCAAACACTATACCCATACATTTCAATATTCTCTTTTTTTATATATATCAGTTTCTCTTTTTACTTCCGGTTACCTTGAAGTATATTCCCCCAAATCGTACAATTTCTTAAGTGTTATATTACAAATAAGTTGTTTATAGGTTATCGTATCTGCATTCTTATGTCTCTAACCTGCAATTTTTCATTATCTGGTCCCACTCTTCCTCTATTAGTGTAGCGTCTTTATTAGATAAATGGCCAGTAAGAATGTCCATCTCTCAAAATTCATGGATTTTTGCCCACCAAAGATCCAAATTAGGTATTATTTGGCTTTTCCAATCTTGAGCTAATATAATTCTGGCGGCAGTTATTAAATATAGTATTGTTCTCTCATGTTTAATTTTGATTTGCACATGAGCTTTGTCTAACATATTCAGTAAATATATTTCTGGTCTCATTTCAAAATTCAGTTGAAAAATGCGTTCAATTTCTCTGTGTATGTTTTTCCAGTACAACTTTAGTTTTGGGCATTTCCACCAAACATGGAACCAAGTTCCTGGTGCCTTTTCACATTTCCAACATAGACCTGGGCCTGTTTTGTAAATTTTTGTCATCTTCCTCAGTGTTAAGTACCATCTGTGTTCCATTTTCCAATAATTTTCCCAGAGGTTTTAACATTTAGTGAATTTTTTAGTCCTTTCTCTTGCGTTCTTCCAACTATCCATCTCTATAGTATTTGGCAGATCTGAAGTCCATTTTATCATTGTATTCAAAATAGGTTCCTTTCCTTTTTCAAGTTCTCTAAGGAATTTATGTAATGTAGCAGTCTTTTTGTCAACTGTATTTAATAAATTTTTTGACAAGTCCGAAGTTTCTTTTTCAAAGTCTTGCAGCTTTTGGTCTATTTTAAATCTTTCTTTAATCTGCATATAAGGATACCAATGTACTTTGGGGTCAAGTTGTTTTAAATTTTCGATCGGTTTCATTTCATATGTATTATTACTTGATTTGGTTAAAATGTCTTTGTAAGTCAGCCAAATGTCGCGATCCTTCCACCTTCCAAAAATGCTTCTTGAGAAGATACCCACAAAGGTATTTCTTGAAATGCTTTCTTCTTAATTTTTTTCCATGTTTTAAGTAAGGATCTCCTAATCAAGTGGTATGAAAAATCCTTGTGTATAGCTGCTTTATCATACCATAAGTACGCGTGCCAACCAAACCTGTTATCAAATCCTTCCAAATTAAGGACTTTTTCATTTTTCAGCCTGATCCATTCAGTAATCCAGTTTAATATATTTGCCTCATAGTAAAGCTTTAGGTCTGGAATTCCTCTGCCACCAACTTCTTTTTGGTATGTCATTATCTTCCGATTCACTCATGGCTTTTTATTATTCCATACGAATAAATTTAAATCTTTCTGCCATTCTTTAAATGTTTTCTCATTAATTAGAATGGGAATTGTTTGAAATAGGAAATTTATTTTTGGTAGAATCATCATATTAATTGCCTCAATACGTCCAAACAAAGACAAATTCAATTTTTACCATTTTTCCATATCTTTTTAAATTTCTTTCCATCTTAATTTGTAATTGTTCTCAAAAAGTTCCGTGTTTTTATCAGTTATCCAAACTCCTAAGTATTT